>NW_009939730.1:58009-88738 GCF_000696875.1 Nestor notabilis
AGGGGGGGGCCCAGCCACAAAGGCACAGCCTTGTCTTCCAAAAGCACCTATGAGGAATGACGTGCCGGGCTGGCTGATAAGGGATGAGAGGGGAGGAGAAGAAAGGCCTGATGACAAACCTGGCCTCGACAATGGAGCACTATCCAGGCATGCAGGCTGGCAGCCTTGGAGTGTGCGGCCCAGATAACAAAGTGCTTTGGTTAGTGACCACCTCCCTTGTGATGCCAGGATGCTGCTGTCCCCTCTACCACTTCCCAGAATCCCCATTCTCAGACATGGCTTCTGGGGGATGCCAAAATGCTGCTCCGGCTATGGTTCCCTCTCTCCAGCTACCCCATGACATGCAGACAGCATTCCTCCCTGCTGACAGCCCTCCTCCTGCCAACTCTGGGATCTACAAAGAGCTCTCATCCCTCTCATCTTTTAAAAAAAAAAAAAAGGATTCCCATTAAATACTATAGAGCATTTATGGTTGTCGTGGTTTAAGCCCAGCCGGCAACTTGGAACCACGCAGCCGCTCGCTCACTCCCCCCCCTTTTTCTTCCTCCCCCCGCTCCCGGAGGGATGGGGAGGAGAATCGGAGGAATGTAACTCCCACGAGTTGAGATAACAGCACTCCAGTAACTAAGGTATAATACAAACCACTACTGCTACCAATAATAATGATAAGAGGAATAACAAGGGGAGAGGACACAACCGCTCACCACCCGCCGACCGATACCCAGCCCGACCCGAGCAGCGATCTGGGCCTTCTGGGTAACTCCCCCCAGTTTCTATACTGGGCATGACGTGCTGTGGTATGGAATACCCCTTTGGCCAGTTTGGGTCAGGTGTCCTGCCTCTGCTTCCTCCTGGCTTCCCCTCCTCTCTGGCAAAGCATGAGACTGAGAAAGTCCTTGGTCAGAGTAAACATTACTGAGCAACAACTAAAAACATCGGTGTTATCAGCATTGTTCCCAGACTGAAAGTCAAAAACACAGCACTGCACCAGCTACTAAGAAGGAGAAAAAATGACTGCTGTAGCTGAATCCAGGACAATGGTCCAATAGGTAAAATTTTTGGGCAATGGGTTCTTTTATGACTGCAATGATCATTAATGAAACTTTAGAGTGCCTGTTGGGACCATGAAGCAGAATAAATGACCTCTTGCTAGTCATTGTCTCCCTGGTTTCTAGGACTCTGCACCAGAAATGATCCAACTTCATTTAAGAAGAATCAGATTAAAACTAGATTAAAGTAAAAGCACCTCGTGCCCCTGCTCTAACTGTGATGAAAAACAGACCATGAAGTAACTTTATAATGCGAGGTAGCTCATTTAAATATTCCCCTCCCAACAGAAAGAAATTTAAGAATTAAATGAATGAGGAGATTTTGCTTTTAATGAGATTAGCCTTCTATAATTGCTCATTATGGACCACTCAAGAGATTTGGAAGAAAAAAATGTTATACAATGTACCTGGAAAACACTGCATTAGAAACCAGCAAACACTGCCCCTTCACCATCAGTTCCAAAAGTGAAATTCAAACTAGTTTCTACTTACAAATCACTCATCTAAAGTGGCTGCAACTCCTCCAGATCCTCTCTGCAATTACATGGCTTTGTAAAGAAAACGAAACAGAGGCTTGAGATTTGCAAACCTTAATACATTTGCTAAAAATTCTCCCTTTTCCCCATGGAAACACAGATTTTATTTTTGAGTGTCAGCTGTCTGGCAAGGCCATGTGATTTCATTTCATCTTTCCAAATTTCAGTCCTACCAAAAATAAAGACTGGACTGAGCCATCCCTTCTGGGTTTGTAATGACAGCTCAATTTGGAAGCATTACGGTGAGGTTAGACTGGAAGTCTTGCATCTTGAACTTCAAGTGGGCCATATAATAACACCACAGAAAAGGCATATAAGCACTTATTGTTTCATCCATCTCTGATCATGATTTATATTTAGTGTCAGGTTCTTTTGGATGAGCTGAAACTAATAATCAGAGCAAGCTTTTCTTACAAAGTGGGATTGAGCAGTTTCTTAACCCATTACAGTTGATGCGAGCAGTCAGTGCAGTAGATCAATAGCACTCTTTGTTCACAAGCGTTTCCATGTGCTGCATGTTCACAACGATCGTCTTCTCCTTTTCTTTATCTATCCACCTGCAGTGGTTGCTATGAACCAGTATTCGGTAGCCAGCAGCACCAGTATGCAGGCATCTCAGCCCTGTGCTGCAGGATGGATCTTGCACTTTTCACATTGGGATCCTTACATCCCTGTTCCAGCCATTCTCTTGGGATACACAAAAGCTACCACAGGGTGAGACTGCTCCCCTAAATTTGGCTACCTGGGAACTGAGCATGTTGTCTATGTGAGCTGCCCCGTCCTTCCTGCAGTCAGAGGGGAGAGAGGCATTTCCAGAGGATGCTCTGTTCCACTCCAAGAAGGGGATTTAAGGCAGGTGGGACAATAAGTGTAACAGGAGGCCACTTTGTCCCATCATCTCCTGAGGGATCAGCTCAGACCTGACCCCTTGCTGTCAGGGGCTGAAGCCAAGAGAACTGAATCCTGACTGGGATCCACTGGGGTTTCATAAGGCACAGCCCAGTGCAACCACACTGAACACTGGAAAGCCTGTCTGTCTGTGATACCAAGGAGTCAGCCTGGGCGACCACAGCTGTGTCCCCAGGCAGCTGGTGCTCACAGGAAACAGCCAAAGCAGCTCACCAGAGCCATCAGCCGTTTGGTTCAAGGCAGTTGTCAATGTGTCCGCAGCTACTTACCCAGCTGCTAGAGCTGTTCAGCCCTCTTCTGTCAAATCACTTGGCATTGAAGAGAATTTTTAACTCCAGCTTCATTTTGTTATCAGAGCTAAAGTCCATTTCTAAAGCTTTTAGGATTGGTTTACTTCAATTTACACTTCCTTTCCATGTTTGCAAAGGCAAACAGACACTATTTCTAAGCATCTCTGCTACCCACTGACGGCATTCCCCTGTAAATCTGTGCTGGTACCAGAACCAGGGCAGAAAGTGAGAAGTGCCACTAATGAATCCAACATTTTATCCCTATCCACCCACCATGTGATGCTGTGTGCTCCCCACTGAGCTCACCAGCGCTTGGGAGACACTTTTAATCGTGTATCAGATAAGAGGAACTCAGCCTAACAGTTCTTGGCCTTGAATGCATACAAATAGGTTTTATGTTAATATTTGCAGATAGCTTCTCAGAGGAGAGAGATAACTCCCAAGCTTCTCATCTTCTGGGGTTCTCCAGGCAATGGAGGGGGACAGATGCGGCCATCAGGTGTTAGCACAGTCCAGGGATAGGGGCAGAGGCAGGATCACAAATATTCAGCTTAATTGGCCCATGGGGAAGCCAGCAACCCTATGAGGTCCTGGCACCCCAGGCACGCAGAGGGCATCCTGGGGGTGGTCTCCTGAGTGGAGCTGGGCAGTGTTTTGTTGGTGAATTGAGAGGGATGTTTTTGCTGAAAACCAGACTTTCAGGAAGGCTGGAGTTATTTGAGAATTCAGGTCAAATGCAGCAAGGAGCTTTGGTGGAGACAAAAGGAGGGTGTTTTGAGAGAGAATGTCAAAACATTTTCTCTCTTTCTTTTTTCCCCCCTGTTGCAAAGTAATTTTTTTTTTTCTTCAAAAATTGCCCTAATTTTCTGGAGACACTAAAACAGAACACAGACAAACAAATTCTTGTGCACAGGATCAAGCGGAAGATGGGGGCTGACTGAAACCCACATTTTCCTATCTTTGTTTTCACTTGGAGAGCACAGGGGGCTCAGGGAGGGGGGGCGCTGCTCACATAAAGAGGAAAAAACCTCCTTTTTACCTCACCCAACTCATTCTCCATAGCCAGACACTGACCCTGCAACGTTGTTAGTGAGCCAACAACTCCTCTGGAGCAGATACAGATGGAGTAGCTGGGACAATGTCCCATCAAAGAGTCTTATTGCTAGGCCTCCAGGGTGTCCATACAGGCAGAGTTTGGAGGCTCCGGTTCTTAAGTTTTTCATGAAAAGAGAAGGAATTCACAAGTTCATCACTGGGGTGGCAGTGTCCTGCTCCCCACCATCCCCACTGAGCCAGCTGCCTGGCGAGCGATGCCTCCACTGTCCCCATCCCCACAGCACAGCAACAGAGAGGTTTTCATTCCTCCCATCCTGTCACCCTGGCACTATCTACCCCTGCTAGAGACCTGAAAATTAAAATAATAAACAAAGCAAGCAATCAACACTGCTTGCAGAGGCTAATGTACCATAATGCTCTGAAACACAGGCAGCCACTGCCTCACACTGAGCAGAGGGGACATGTTTGAAAAATGTCTCTTCCTCTGACAGCAGTTATTTCAACATTAGCTTTCTTTTTTACTTCAAATAAGGCATTTACTTTCCCCCAGATCACAATCTCCTTACGGAGAAGAGCATAGGGCAGTGGGGAAAGGCAGAACACAGCCACACAGTCAAGGCTGGTGGGATTTAAATCATGGGAAAACAAACAGAATTTAACTGCCTGGCTGAAGTCACATTCATGTCGTGGGTATTTATGGCAATTGTCACTAACAACAGGAAGAGATTAGATGTTGCAGAGAGCCTGAGTGCTGGCTGGGGAGCAGAGGCTGACTCTGCCCATCAGTGTGTGATCTTCAGAGCAAGGCTGGGATGTGTGCACATGTACACGCATCCCTGCGTGTGCCCAGGTGTGTGTAGTTGTGCTTGGTCCATGTATTTAGTGGCTATCCCAGAAAGCCAGGGATAATCTCACACCTTAATCCCACTTTCCATCTCATCTAATGAAGTTCATTTTACTGGAACTGTCTGAGGGTCACTACAAGATTAACTCTGAATATCAATGTGGGTGTATCTTAAATGCCTCCTCCAACAGAGGCACATACTGATTCTCCAGCTAAGGGGACTCTAAATAGGAATGTAATGTACATGTGCAATCTTCTTTGATTTGAATGGCAGTTTATCTCAGATCTCAGAGCAAGCTTTTTGTCTAGTTGACAGATGCAAACACTGATCAGGGTATGCTATGTGTTGTACAGACAAAGGACTTCTGCTTCAGCAATCACCCTATGAGCCAGGTGAGCACACAGCATCCCTCAACATGTCTCTGTTGTCATGCTCCATCTGGTATGGGTCAAGACTTGGCTTACCCTTTCCTTGCAATACAAATTTGCTAAGAGACATGTATATGAACACATTTCTGCAAAGAGGCAGCCTGGACACCTTTCAAGGTCTAATCCATGCAGTTTGGGTGGAGTGGGTATGGCTGGGACCAGGGACACAGCAGGCTTTAAATACCAACTGCTGGTATTTTACTTCCCTGAGCATCTCCCTTTAGCCAGCTGAGCAGAGTTCTAATGGGTCAGCTCTGCTGAAAACCATCTCATCTCCACTCCAGGAAAAAACCACATACAGCCAGAACCACTGAGTTGTTTTGAAGGATAAAATCCACTTAGAAATCCCCCTATTCCAATTCCCAAGCAAAGATGTCCATGTTTATAAAACAAAGTGCTTTCACCCAGAACAGCTCCAGTATGGGAAAGGGTTTTAATGCACTGACCAGGAGGGAAAATTGACTTGCAAGAAGAGCTCTGTCTGAGTCCCCTGGGCCTGGCAGGGGCATGGTTTAGTAACCTGTTTTAATCAAATTGCTCTTAAAAAGCAGAAAGGAAAAAACTCTTTGATAAGTCTGACCCTTGGGCACCTCAAAGGTGAGGGCACAAACTGTGTGATATACTGGCTCAGATGAAAGAAAAAGGGGTGGAAATAGAGTGTCATTTGGGGAGTGAAAAATAAAGGAGGAAAGAGGACAGACATCTGCTGGCTGGTAGAGCTAGATTCAAACACATCTCAAGGCATGATGGCTCCAAATGGGCCACATAAGTTATCACCTTTGGGAGCAGTTTTCAGCTGAACTTCAGCATCCCCTTAGCCAGCTCCCTGCTGTGACCACACTCTGTGCTTGGTTTATTTGTTTAGGAGACTCTTCAAGGAAGGATGACCATAGGTACTCACTGCACCTGAGAAGCCAGACAAAATAATTAGCAACAGCATCAGTGAACATAAATTAAACATGCACCAAATGAATGGGAAACCTTCATTCACAGCCTCTGGACAACACTGTGCAATAGCAATGCTAGAGACAGAGGGTGATGTTAAACTATCTGTCGCAACATGAATAGGAAATTCCAGAGGCACCAAGCACATCTGCACAGATGAGAAAATTATAGGTACCACTTTGGTGGTATGACAAAGTAAATTTTTTGCACCCCAAAAAACAACTCAATAGTGGGAGGAATGTGTCAGTTGCAATTTTGTAATTTAATGAAATAAATCAACCAGATGGAAAGAAAAGATGAAGATGAACCCACACAGTCTTGTGGGAACACAAATCTACAAGAAGACAGCTGCTGGTAAGCCAAAATCTTGTCTGGAAGACTTCAGAGCCACCTTTGGGGTGACAACAACTAATTCCCCAAGTGAGGAAGCATCTTTGAACTTTCTCCAGCCTCTGGGGCTGAGGCTTCAGGAACACAAGGCCACTGAGCTACAAAAAGGCAATTTCTTGATCAGCTGAGCAACAACCTTAGGGAACTCTGGATGGCGTCCTGCTCTTCCTGACCTGTTGGGCTGCTGCTTCCTCTCCTGCATGGAGCAATATCTGAAAACCTAGGAGGCTGGTATCTGTAGGATGAGTGGAGAGAGGCAGCAGAAAGAGTCAGAGCCATGCAGAAAGGCTAGGAGAAACATCATGGCTTAACCCTGCAAAGATGAGGAGACACTGCCAGCACTCACCTAAGTCCAAGTAGACTGAGTAAACCTAGAGCAGAAGAGTCAGAGCAAGGCTTGGCTGCTGCTGCCTTGTCACTTAAAGGAGGCAGCAAATGTATGGCAAGTAAAGAAGGAGTAGTTTTCCACAGAGGAAGCCCAAGACAGCACCTTCAGCCAAGGATACATAACACTGCCTGCTAAAATACCCCCCAAAATGCCCATAGTACCCATCTCTCCAGAATGGAGGTTTTACAGAAGAAAATTGATTTCCAGAGGCTCCTTCATTAATTTTCACGGCACCTACAGTGTGGTTTTAGAACAAGCAGAATTATTAATGCTCAGAGTTACTTGAGCACTGTTGGGAACTAAAGGCCCTCCAAGAGTCAAAGCAGGGCTGAAAAACTGGGGAAGAAAAGGACAGAACTGAGCAGGTACGTCCTTCAGGGCCCTGCCAGGCTTGCCCTCGGAGGCAGGCAGAGGGAAAAAAGCAAAAAACCTGGAGAAAATGCCCAGTGCCCCCTTGATGGGTGTGCTGTTTGGAAGGGAAAAAATAGCACAGACATTTATATTTTAAAAGGGGAGAAAACTGTCTAATCACACTAGTTCAGGGATGCCCTGATTCTAAGCCACCCTGGGCTTCTAGGGAGTGGGACGGTAGGCAATTAGGAAGGGCTAAATATTCACAAGAGGTAGAGCTTGCTGCTGGCTGGCAATGATGCTCTTGCCCCTGAAATCACATCTGAGCTTTGGTGACATCTCAGCTAATTAGTGAGAAAACCAGCCCAAGACTCCCAGATTGAAGTATTAGTTCTAAGCAGACATCAACCAGTATCCCTAAACTATCTTGAATCATCTTCTGTCTAACACAGGAGGGAGGATAGGAGCTCAATAGCTGCAAAGGCATCTCCATCTAGCTCTCCTCCATCTGTCTTTGCATGAACAGCCTCATTCCCAAGCATCTCAGTGCTTTTCGGCTGCCCCATGCCCATCACCAGCTCCTGCCTGCCCCTGCTATCCCTAATGCCAGCTACTGCTTTGTATCTCCAAACACAAGATCCCACCACAGCAAGCTGGAGGATTTTGCTGTGCCAGGGGATACACTTTGGCTGGCACCATATCATCTGTGATCTCGCCCCGTTGGAGCATGAGAAAATAAGTACCATTTGTTAACATGCCAATCGTTCTTTACACTGGCTGATTAAAAAATAATTACCCACAGCCATTATTGAGCACTCTTGCAAATGAGCTGCGGGAAGCTGTGACCATGCACTCAGCACACAGTGTGTCTTGCCTGTTTCAATATTATTTTAATTAAGTATCTGGGCAAAAGGCCTTTCTAATGTAACTTTCTTTTCATAAGCAGAGAGCAGTCCCCTGCACTCAGCTGAGCAGTCCTGGACTGGTGTAACCTGGTGTTGCTTCAGCCTGCTTCCAGTGTGGTGCCACAGTGGGACCCACTGAGTATCCATAGTCAAAGGACTAATCTTAAGCAGACCCATGAGGAGAAGAGTGCTTGTCTACACCCAAGGGGGACAGCTACAGCAGAGAGCTGGAAGGCACCACTGCCCTCAGACCAATTAGCTATGGCCACATGGCTTGGGCTGGAATGTGGACAGGGTGGAGGCAGTGGCCAGGGACATCCCTTATGTCTGGGAGACTTTGGGCTGGTTCTTCTGTCAGCAGAGGAGACCAGCATTGCTGAGGTTGGCTGGCCCTCCTGGCTGGATGAGAGCAGAGGACCTCAGTGAGAAGAGGTCTGGGAGAGCTTCATCCCACTGCAGGACCACAGACTTACAGCACACCTTCACTTGCCATGGACTTTTTTTGTTCTTTTCACAAAACAGTTTGCAAAAGCAAAACACAGAAGAGGTGGAGGAAAGCCCACGTGTGCTGGTTGCCCATCCGCCTCCTGCAGCTGCCTTTGTGCATGACTCAAAGCAGCCGCATTAGCCAATTCCACCTCTTTCTTATTTACGTGTTTTCCCCTTTCTGCATCCCAGCTGGGGCTGTATTTAGTAGAGCGCACGGTCACCATTCTTTATTTTGGGGAGATGTCTGCCCTTTCACATGTGCTTACATTCTCTCACGTGGCATTTAAGCTGCAGCACTGGTTTCAATTATCTCTTGTTTGCAAGCAAATTAGCTCGGCAAGAACATTTCAGATCCTCAGCTAGTGCAAAACTAACATTGCAGTGGAGAAATTGAATTACTGCACACATTCAAGCAGCACAAAACAGCCCCAGAGGTTTCTCTTGATCTCCCAACTGTCTCTTACCTGTCAGAATTCCCTCTCCAGTTATTTCTATCAGGATAGAAAGAAGCCCCTGAGCAAGTGGACCCTTTCAGACCTGGCAACAAGGAATTGCAGCAAGGTTGGAGCTTGATATTGAGCCTGGGGTTGGGTCCTTTCTACAAGCTCTGTTTTGCAGGATGCAAAACCTGGGAAGGAGTAAGATTATTGGACACAAGAAGAAAAATCTTCATGATGAGAACAATCAGCTATTGCAATAATCTCCCCAGGAAAGCAGTGGATTCCCCAACATTGGACATTCAAGATTCAGCTGGACAGGGTGCTGGGCCATCTTGTCTAGACAGTGCTTTTGCCAAGAAAGGTTGGACCAGATGATACTTGAGGTCCTTTCCAACCTGGTATTCTATGATTCTACGAAGATGTTGAGAAAGGTGTAGCTGTAACAGGCCATCATAGCACAAATTGCTTGCAGCGAGGTGAATAAATGATCTCTTACTGTTTCTTTGGCAAAGTCACACTGGTTGTCCTTTACTGAAACAACACAGAAATGACATTGTTTTGATCAAATCAACCCATTTCCCCAGCCAATTCTTCTTTGTGAGTTGAGAAATGCATTAATACCAGTAGACACTCCAGAAACCCGAAACCTTGAGCTTCAGACTATGAATAGACAGAAAAAAAAAAACAAAACAAAAATCAGAGGGGTTTTCCCTTGCTTCCACAAAAACATATGTTCTCACCAGACTTTTCCTGACAGAAGAAAATAACACATTTCCCAAACAGCTCTAGTTACTGCAGACAACTTCATTTCCCAACTCAGACACTGCTGTGGCAGAAATGTAGAAAGGAGAATTGATTAGACCAGATTAGGTTAGATAGGGAGCCTGGTGACGAAAAGCTGCTGCCGCTCTCTCTGCACCCATTAGGGACTATTAGCGACCTCCTTCCCTCTCACCAGGGATGCTGCCCCGTTGCTGAATTCTGCTCTAAGTAGCCACACTGTGTCTCTCAATTTCTTCCCGCAACGCACAATCACATTTTGCCCGTGTGCACTTCCTCCACCAGAGGTGCGCTCCAGAAAACAGGAAGGAATTGCTCTATACATAGTTTAGCAACACACTTTGGGGTCCCTTGGGATAAAGCTTGCTGGATCGGTGCACTTTACTGTTATGAGGATGTTGATGAGCATCCTACTATTCCCTAAAAGCCAGGCTAGCCATTTCCAAAGTCTCTTTTATTTTTTTAATGCAATAACACTTCCCTGTAGCTTCCCCCCAGGTAATTGCTGCTTCCAGTATAGCTTCACACTAGGTCACTCAGATAACCTGGAAAGAGCCATTTTCCAGCCCCTCCTGTCTTCAACATAAAACTACTATATCTTATTTGCCACCACATTAAGCTGGCTGAGGAGGGAGCAGGTCTGTGGATGCAGTGCAGTTTGCTCTAACAGTCCCTTTTTTTTTTTTTTTATTTCCTTGGATAACTTCATGGTCCATTAGTTTCTTGTAGTTGCTCCCTGCAAACACACACACATCAGCATGGTGCATAAGCTTCCTCTCACTAGCACAGGCTTTTGGCAGACTGCACATATAGTGGTCATGCCTGCTCTGGGGGCACAGGAAAAGCATCTCACCTGCATCCAGGGCAGTGCAAAGCAGGATCCTCAGGGATGATGATGTCCACTGCAGTTGGTACATGCTAAATGCAGTTGTGCAAACACTGAGCTGAACAACTGGGTGAGGACTAGCCCAGATTGCCCATGCCCCAGCACAGCACAATTGGCATGACACCCATTTCGCAGAGGCACGGTATAGGAAATAGAGCAAGGAGAGCATGGCAGAGGGAGAAAAGGGGCATTCCCCACCAGCCAGCCCTTCAGCTACAGACAGAGCAACCTCTGAGCTGCCCCCGCTCACAGCAGCTCACCCCAAGCAGCCTACAGGTCGCAGTGCCTGCAGCATCCTGCTCTTGCAAAGCGAGCACCAAAAGCCTCACATAAAACTGCTGCACTGGAACAGAAGACACAGTCTTTCCCTTATTTTTAAACCATCTGGTGGAAAAAAGAAAGAAAAAAAAATCTGAGGACTTTGCAGCTGCATTACACTGATCAGTTCTGAAACCTGCAGAACTAGGGAGCTGCTTCCCAACAGCAAAGTCTGTGCCCAGAAGCTGTGGCCTTGAATTTGCAGGGCGAGATGATCCTGTCCCCCAGGAAGAGGCTGGGGCAGCAGGATGGGCAGCCCTTCTGGACAGGCACAGTGTGGGTGGAGGGGACTGATAAGACTGATGTCTCTCCAAAATGACAGCTTTTGCTTTGAGTTCTCTTTCTCTCTCTGACAATTGAACTTTGAAAAAAAGAGCCAGAACAGAATGTGAATCCTGCCTGGAAAGGAAAAAAACCCAACACAACCCCAAGCAAAACAAAGGGAGGGAGGGAGATTTGGTGGATCTAAAGCACAAAGAAATGTTATTCACTAGCATTATTGATTAAGTTTTCCTCACCAACACATACATAAATACTTATCTCTCGAATGAATAAGAGGCTCTGTAATGCCAGAGGGAAGAAGGGAAAAGATTACTGAAAACGTGAGGGTCAGAGAAGCATCCAGCTGCAACAGATGCATTGAGAAGATAAACGAAGACATCTTTGCCAACACACTGGTCTGCCAAAGACCCAAGTGTGATAGAAGGCGACAATTGTCAGGCACTAGAAGCAATGCTTGGGCTTTGATAATAGTGAAATAAAGATTATGGAACAGATCCTCACCTGGGCTAATTCAGCGCCAGGGCCCCAATCACAGAGCAGCTACACCGATTGACATCATCTGAGGATCCTGCTCACTCTGGACAAAGCAGCCCATTAGCAGAAGCAGATATTTATGACAACTTCTGTAGGACAGGAACAAAAGGGGAGGGCCGCCATGGGTGGGATCAAAGGAGAAACAGAGAAATGGGGTCTCTGACTCATGAGCACTCCAAACCTGCCTGACCCCCTGGGTACTACCCCATCCCCAGTGCTGCCTGGCCTGCTGCCACACGGTGGAGCACATGAGTCTTTAACTGAAAAAAGCTCCTGCATTTGGGTTAGCAAACATGCCAAACCCAACAAGACTAGATCTGGTCCATGAGCCAAACCCAGCGTCTCATGTAACACCATGCAAAGCAGGTTTGGCAAGCAGAGCTGGGAGCGCCAAACACCTTAATGGTGCAGACAGAAAGGTTTGGTGCATTTGGTGATATCAGCCTAGAAGCACTTGATATGTCTAAAGGTTGTGAGGGACCATCAGGATCATCTGTCCTGGCATCCAGCAGCCCCGTGGGATCACCTTATGCATCCTGCCTGCAATCCATGGCTCCATCACCATGACTTTCCAGGCAGCAGGATTGTCCCAGGGATATATTCAACCTGCTCAGCACAGCTCAGGTCTTATCTTTCTACATCTACATCTGCCACCATCTGGGGAACAAACAGTGGGCAAGTGTTCAGGCAGTATTTCCATTGATCTGGTGTAACAGCAGATGCCCAGCAAGGAGTTAAAAGGAGGCCAAGTTCCCCCAGCACTGAGAGGCTCAGCAAATACCAATACAGGTGCTGGGCTTGCATAGGTGTGCAAGCGCAGGATCGAGGGTGCACCAGGAGACACCACAGCTCCCCCAGAGAAGCTCTGCTGCTTCAGGCCAGTTCCAGTCATCAGGTCTGCCCAGCTGGACCCAGAATCGGGTCTCTCTGAGCTCTCTCAGAAGGTGTGTAGATTCTGCAGCTATTACACACGCGCACACACAGGGTTTGTTCCTACCCCCTAGTGTGGCAGCAGCCAGAGCCAGACGCCGGGGTCTGCCTGTGTTAACACCCTCCTCGCCCTGAGCTGCAGAGCTGGCTTGCCATCAGCCAGGCCAGCCATTTCCATGCTCCTCCTTGTGCCTCAATTTCTCTATCTATAAACAGGGACACAAGTGACACCCCAGAGGGTCCAGGTTTGCTGCGACACCTGCTCAATCCACTCACGGAAGTATAAAAAAAGACTTCAGGGCTTTTCCTACCACCTTATCTCAGTGCCTAAAACACAGGCAGCAGAGCTGCTGTGAGCCCTGACGAGCAAAGGCTCAGAAGCTGGAGCAGGGCAGCCTCTAGTGGCTGTAAGCCAGGAAATACCGGTCCCCAAACCCGCGTTTAGGGGGTGTTTCCTCTTCAAAGCAACTGGCCTGAATAAACCACAGCCTGTGCTGCTACATTGCCCCATAGCCCAAAACTATTAGTCCTCGAACACCCCTTCCCTGGTTTACATCTTTGCCTCCCTGCTGCTGCAGCCGTCTCTCTCATGCTGCTTCCATTCTCTCCTCCAAAAGCCTCTGACCCCATGGGCTTCTGCTCTGCCCATGCAGTAACAGGTACCAAGAGACAATGTGTCCCAGACCTCATGAATGTGCCACATGACACGTCCACAGGGCTCTTTAGCATCACTGGAAATAGCTCCAGTCCCAGTGCAGATTTGGCCATGCAGCTGACTGTGGTTAGCCACTGGATCTGCAGTACAGTCTCTGATTGCTGGAGCTGACTATTGGCAGTAGATCCATCCAAATTCTTTAATGCCCCATCTGGAGAAGCGCAGCCTTTTCTGCTGAAGGGTGTTCTGGCCCTAGGCGATGCACACTGGCCTCCATTGCAAGGGGAAGAAGGCTCCCCTGGCCTGTCCTGGGAAGACATGGTCAGGAACTGAAAGACCAGTCCTATTCTTAACATTGGATCTACAGCCAGAACCTCCAGTGACACTTTTGCTGTCTTGACCCTCCTCTGCTGACAAAACTTTGCCTTCAAGTGGAAGGGGCATGGTCTGCAGCCATCTCACAGTACCATTGCAGGCCTCCAGCATCATGTTTCAGGGCAATGACCAGTAACACGGCACAGGATCAGCACAACGAGCTGCTTAACTGCTGGCTGCTGATTCATCAATTACGCAAGAAGCAATTTAAACACACTTTATGTCAATAATTCAGGCAGCAGCTTTACTTTTAGAACATCCTAAAATGAAAAAGGGGCGGGGAGAGAAATCAAGCAAAGAGGTCTCTCTGCAGCAAGGACACCCATGCTTCATCTTAAATTGCATGCACCCAGGGACCCAGCACCATCCTCCTGCAGTGTTCCCACTGCAGCTGCTAGGGGCCCACATCTGCCATCAACCTGCCCCAGCACATTTGGTTGGGAGAGCTCAGACTATAGCATAAGATTCAAGGACAGGGCAAGGGTACATCCAAAAGTAGAAACAAGGAAATGCCGTGGGGACTGGCAATACGGCATATCAATCCTGCTCATGAATGCAAGGTTTTCCCTCCCCACCTTTGTCTTAGACCATTTCACTAGGAGATGAAGTCTGCTAGCTAAGCAGCACTGGACCACAGGCAGCCATGCAGAGCATCATAGACTTTTATGCTGCTCTGGACATCACATGAAAAGTCCTTAGCTGCAGCAGGACCAGGTTGTGTAGCTCCCAGACACTTGATATTTATGTTATGGGATGAACAGTTCCCAAGCATACTGTCATTCCATAACTACAGAGGAGACCCTAATCTTGCAGGGGGAGAAAGCACAGGGTATCCTAGCTAGGAACAAATGTCAGTCAAGCTCAGATTTGAAATACTGAAAAGAGGGTGAAGGTGATTATCAGTTAGGACTGGATTATTATGGGGCTGAGAAAATCCTCTGTTAGAGGCTTAGAATCTAGACAGGCTGGGCTGCATCTGTGTAATATTAATCACTTGGCCAAAACCAGCCAGGGAGCATGGACGTATCAGAGGAATTTTTGCTTTCCCCTGTTGAATATCACCTTGTTCCTTTTGACTGTTTCTCCTTTTGGTCTAGGGAAAATAGAAGCTGTAATTGTCCAAAAGCCTTGTGGGACCTTTTCTTAAAACCCTAGATACTTCTTATATAAATATAGCTACTCTGTAACTATTCTTTTCCGAAATCATTTATGATCTCAAAGGTATAATACTTCAGAGTGACAGATTACAGCTACATTCCTCAGAAATTGTATTGTGGTTAAGATAAGGCAGGACAATGGTCAAACAAGCCACTGTACAAGCTGGCTGGGGTATATGGCGTGAGATAAGAGGAAGACAGGGAGAAGATACAACCTTTTATCCTCTGCATTCACCAAGACATTTGTCCCTTCTTCGGTAAAGCAGACCTTCTCCAACCAGCAGAACCTGCAGCAAACAACCTGAGCCCACCTCCCCCTTGATGGTGTTGATGAGAAAGGCAGTTAAGCAAAGGGGGAGGCCGTTTTCAGACAGACCTCTGTTCTGCCACCAGGAACACTTGACATTGCTTGTGCCGGCTCTTTGACACCGAGGCAACAGCAAAATTAATGGCTGTGCTTCTGAAAGGGATTTAAACATTAATAATGAAGAGGGGACACAGCTCTGCAAGGCACATTTGTGGTCATTCAGGGCTCCATTCACTTGGGATGATTACAAAAGGGTCCTCTTGTGGTGGCGACCCATCCATTGGTAAGGGGATGGAGATATGAGATAGCCTGGGCTAATCTTACCTCAACTGTACCAAACTGACCCTGTCTCCCCTTGGCTCCCTTTCCTCAAAGCCATAGTGGGCATGGGTATTTGGTTTCCCAAGAGCATGTCAAGATTTTGTGTTGAACCCACATCTCCCCTGATGTTGCACAGCTTTCCAAGTCACAGATTTCAAAGTCACAGATTACCTGACGTGTCCCCAAAATTTGCTCTCCTTACATGGCTGTGTGCTTGGCTGTTGTAAAATACAGATAAATTTGTCTGGATTAAAACAGGAAAGGGACCAACACAGTTTTGTTTCCATGAGAGAGGCTGTCAAGCTGTCCACAGGAGGAGCAGGAGCTGCATCCAGCTCCCCCACTTCATCCAATGACAGCATCAGGGCTGAATAAAATCAGAAAGCCAGTGGTCATAGGGTTTGTCAGCTCCCACAGCGTCTTCCCCTGCCACCAGAGCCAACTCCTTCCCCCACTCAATAAGACAAATTACCCAAGCAGCCCGTTCCCCACTCAACCTGCACAAATGTTGCAGACAAATGAGCTTCTTAGTGGGCTGGTTCAGTCATTATCAGCTCATTTATCTGACACCTAGGTATCTCCAGACATTCAGACACAGCATATTTGGCTCCTTGTTCATTATCTGTACTGCACTGTGGGTGGAGGCGTTCAAAGCCAAGACCTCCTGGCCCAAATCAGATGAAGTGTGCCCTCTCTGAATTCTCCTTGCTTACTTTCTGGTTGCTGAACTTCTGAGTTTGATCTCAGACCACTGTTTTCAAGCTGTTTTCCATGATTATGAAGCACAGAATGTCCTTTTCTTTACTAAAAGCTTAGAGTTGCAAGAATCCATTTGAATCCAGAATCTGAAGCTTTAGAACAAATGCCCATTCTTGCAAACATCACAATAAAATTATGTGAGCCAGCAATACTTGAAATAACACCCAATTTATCTTCCTATTTCCCCTGTATGATTATGTCTTTCATTTTGCTGGGGTAGAGAACCTTGAAAACAAATGAGCCAGTTTGATTTTTGTTTCATGGAGAATTTAATTTCCTGGCTCCTTTGCTCGCTCATGACATTCGGCTAACAGTCTGCATGCTTTCTGAAGAACTGACAGACTTTGAAACTTTGGGCTTTCTGGATTGGGAGAGTGAGGTCCCAGCATCCTCCTGCCACCCTCCAGTTTTGCAGTGGCATCCAGTGCATGTGGTACCTGCAGCACAGGAGTGTTTTCCTGTGCTTTCCACCAGGCTCCCAGCTTTCCTTCTAACAGCCTTCCCATTGCTAAACTTAGCACAGCAGACAATTGGCAGCCTTGAAGTTTGGCAAGATTGACCTGACACATTTAAAATGTAAATAGCAAATAAACCACCCTCATTATCACAGGAGCCTGTGCTATGGTGGCAGGAGAGGAAGCTTGTGAGCCCTTCCTCCTGCTGTGTAACACTGACCACTGCCATGACATAACCACAGAGCATCATTTACCCCCAGAAATGAAGGGGATCAGACCCTTTCACCCCATCCTGAAGACTTTCATCCTTGATGTCAAACTCCTTGACTTGCTTTTCAAGGTGACTCTACCAGGTGAGTTCAAGGATTGTTGAACCTTTCTCTTCTCCAGCCCTTTTTCTATTTTCCTCCATCCCCTGCATCTGTCCTGCAGACAGAAGCCTATCACTCTTGCCAGAAGGTTAATCCTATGTCAGAGGGCATCCCCAGACTTGTACTCAGCACCTTTCCCCATAGCTGTGGAAGCAGCCCTGCATTGGTCCAGCCAAGGAGGCACCTGGAAATCTCAGTCTCCCCTCCTGCCTCTCCCAAACCCTCAGCACTTCATCTCACCCAAGCAGCAGCTACCACATTCTCACAGTCTTCTCCAGTCTTACAAGGAGATAAGGCCCAGTATAATGAATGTATGTACATGAAAGTTCTGATTCAAACACTTTCATTAGATTTAGTCACTGGCTCCCAATACAAAATGATGGTGACACCAATTCCTTCTCAGCCTGAGTGACTAATTGTGACACAGAGGCAATTAGGCTTGGTTAAATGATCCGTGTCCCTTCAAAATAATGGTCTGTCAAACTGCATTCACCCAAAATAATCCAGGATTGACTTGGGAATCAAAATACTGGTTTCTTCAAAATTAATAAAAACCCAGAGCTCAGTGTTCCTCCATGGTGCAGATGCAAAATGAAAGGGCTGCCTCACAGCACATGGGGGAGGATGGGCCACCCCAAGGGAGGTAGGAACAGGCATGAGAAAGCTAGATGCTGTTAGAGGCAACAGCTTTTGCAAACTACTTACCACAGGCAGAATACAGCCTGAACAGAGCTGGATAGACTGCTCTGGCCTTATGAAACCTCCCTCCAAGGACTCCAGCACAGGCAATAGCTGGAACACAGGAAGATGGGACAGGCAGGGATGTCTGGTCATCTGCACCACACTGTTAGTGCAGGCTTCCTCATCTGAGGCCTCAAGTCACCAACATGAGCTTTGCTGGTTGCACCCTGAGGGCAAGGCTCCATCTCTAGGATCTTCACTCTAAAGAAGCCCTGCACATAGGCATCTGTAGCCCATGAGGTGATCCTGTGAAACCCACAGCCCCATGGATCCTGGGGAGCCAATGGACCACCTCATGGAAACACATTGCAGAGAGCACAGTGCTCACAGGGACTGCATGACACTGGCCACTTTGGGGACAGCGACACTCAGGAGATGGGGGCTGACTTTTTCCAGGGTTCAGACAGCAGATCCCAGAGCATGCTGCACTTCCCCATACAATATCCTAACCCAGAGTTAACAAGAACCAACCCTCAAGTCCGTTACCTGGTTGTCTGCCTCCACAGAGAGCTCCTGCTAATTAAGCACAGTGGGCTAATAGGCAGAACCCACACAGATGTCCCTAAGGAGCAAGGCCAGGGAATGAGCTCTCCCCCACCCCACCCCACCACATCCTTTGCAACCCCCAGAGGGTTTGTTAGCTCTTGCTGCATACCCACTACAGTGGAGGGCACTCACCTCCATGAGACCCTAACAGAAGATGCTCTGGCACCTTAGTTAATTTCTATATCATCCCCCAAATTATGCCCATGCAATTTTCATCTGCTCTGCACAGCTCACTACACCCAGCTCTGAGAAGGGAATCACAAAGCAATTACCACATTAACAGAAGCAGATACGCATACTGCCCTTCTTGCTGCTGTAATCCCACCCCTGAGAGCCGGTGGCAGGAAGGTGTCATAGAGCCATGTAAATAAAGTTTGTGACCTGCCTTCATCTGCATAGAATCATAGAATAGTTAGGGTTGCAAAGAACCTTAAGATCATCTAGTTCCAACCACCCTGCCATGGGCAGGGACACCACACACTAAACCATGTCACCCAAGACTCCATCTAACCTGGCCTTGAACACTGCCACAGATGGAGCATTCACAACTTCCTTGGGCAACCTGTCCCAGTGCCTCACCACCCTCACTGTAAAGAACTTCTTCCTTATATCTAATCTAAACTTCCCCTGTTTTGAGTTTGAAGCCATTACCCCTTGTCCTACCTCTACAATCCCTAAGGAAAAGTCCCTCCCCTGCACCCTTGTAGGCCCCTGTCAGATACTGGAAGGCTGCTCTGAGGTCTCCACAGAGTCTTCTCTTCTCCAGGCTGAACAGCACCAACTTTCTCAGCTTGTCTTCATATGGGAGGCACTCCAGCCCCCTTACCATCCTCATGGCCATCCTCTGGACTTGCTCCAACAGCTCCATGTCCTTTTTATGTTGAGGACACCAGAACTGGACACAATACTCCAAGTGAAGTCTCACGAGAGCAGAGGGGCAGGATCATCTCCTTTGACCTGCTGGTCACACTCCTTTTGATGCAACCCAGGATACGGTTGGCTTTCTGGGCTGCAAGCGCACACTGAAGCCTGCTCGTGTCAAGCTTCTCATCAACCACTTCCCCCAAGTTGTCCACATGGCCACTCTGAATCTCTTCTCCACCCAGCCTGTAGCTGTGCCTGGGATTGCCCCAACCCAGGTGTAGGACCTTGTACTTGGCTTGGTTGAACTTCATGAGGTTGGCATCGGCCCACCTCACAAGCATGTCAGGTGCCTCTGGATGGCATCCCTTCACTCCAGCATATCAACTGAGTCACACAGCTTGGTGTCGTTGGCAAACTTGCTGAGGGCGCTTCAATCCCACTGTCCATGTCACTGACTAAGATATTGAACAAGACAGGTCCTAACACTGATCCCTGAGGGACACCACTTTTTACTGTTTTCCAACTGGATATTGAGCCGTTTACCACAACACTTTGCATGCGGCCATCCAGCCAGTTCTTTATCCACTGAATGGTCCATCCATCAAATTGATGTCTCTCCAGTTTAGAGACAAGGATGTTGTGCAGGACAGCGTCAAACGCTTTGCACAAGACCAGGTGGATTATGTCAACTGCTCTGCCCCTGTCCATCAGTTCCATAGCCCCATCATAGAAGGCCACCAAATTGGTCAGACAGGATTTCCCCTTAGTGAAACCATGCTGGCTGTCACCAATCACCTCATTGTTTTTCACGTGCCTCAGCATGCTTTCCAGGAGAATCTGCTCCAACATTTTGCCAGGCACAGAGGTGAGACTGACTGGTCTGTAGTTCCCTGGGTCTTCCACCTTCCCCTTCTTGAGAATGCGGGTTACATTTCCCTTCTTCCAGTCATCAGGAACTTCACCTGACTGCCATGATTTTTCAAATATGATGGACAGTGGCTTAGCAACTTCATTCACCAGCTCCTTCAGGACCTGCAGATGGATTTCATAAAGTCCCATGGACTTGTGCACATTCAGTTTCCTAAGATGGTCTCGAACCTGATCCTCTCCTACAGTGGGCCTAAGGTCTTCATTCTCACAGTCCCTGCATTTGCCTTCCAAGACCTGGGTGGTGTGGTCAGAACACTTGCCAGTGAAGACTGAAGCAAAGTAGTCATTAAGAACCATAGTCTTTCCAAATCCAGGGTAGCCAGTTCTCCCAATAGCTTCTGGAGAGGGCCCACATTGTCCCTGGTCTGTCTTTTGTTTGATATGTACCTATAGAAGCCCTTCCTCTTATCTTGCACATCTCTTGCCAGATTTAATTCTAACTGGGCCTTAGCTTTCCTAACCTGGTCTCTAGTTTCCTGGACAATATCCCTGTATTCTTCCCAGATCACCTGTCCTTGCTTCTGCCTTTTATAAGCTTCTTTTTTCCCCCACCTCTAACTTTCCTCAGCAGCTCCTTATCCACCCATGGAGGTCTCCTGACCCTCCTGCCACAGTTCCTTCTAAAGAGGACAGACACCCCCCCTAATCACACACATTCATCCACAAGCAGCAGAGCCCACAAAAGAGGCTTTTCAGGGACATTCCTGAGTGGATTCTCACACATCTGATGCTAGTCAGTTTGCCCCTTGGGAACTACCTTTCCCTTGGAACCACCAATTTGGGTATTTCTTCTCCCCTTTCACTGAATTGAAGAGGAACTTACTTAGCATTTTTGAGACTCCTGCCCCATGACAGCTTTGGCTGAAATGGAGCAATTGGCTCAGGTACCTGAGGCTGGGCAGTGAGAGGTAGGGAGCCAAGCTCTTCATCTCATTCCTGAGAAGATGGAAAACAAGAGAATTCACATTCCAAGCAAATTACCACCTAGGAAACAAGAAGTGGCATGGCCTTCTCCCAAAACACTGGTCTATCCCACACAATTTCATCCCCCATGCAACTGCTTAAATCAGTGTGGACTGAGGGGGAAAGGTCCAGGAGCAGACTGAGCCTCATGTTTGCGTGCTAGATGAGCCCTTGCCAGCAGCAAAAGATGAGAGATCCCTGATGTTCTGCATGTGACAGAAAGGAGTCAGAGCTGATGATGCTGTAGGTCTATAACCCCTGTGCTCTACAGTGAACTCAGCAGCACAATCAGTAACGGACAGAAATAACAACTTACTTCTGGGAGAGATTTTTCACCAAACTGTCATTTCATCTGTGACTGTCTGGGCTGATCTGCAAAGGACGACTATAAAATATCTTCAAAGAGATGTGGAAATAGAAACAGTTCTCCACTGGAAAACTAAAAATCACTGACCTTTTAAAGGATAGTGTTTTATTCATGCTACCAGTCATAGCATGTGCAAGATGGTCTTCCCCTGGTATCCCCTCCATATTGTAAGGGATTAAGTACTTGTATCCCTCATTTTCCAATGGAGAAAAACTGCCTGTTGCTTCTGCTCTAGCTAAGCCTCTCTGATTCACAGGTACCAGTGGCCTTAGCTCTTAGGCTAAATGGATCAACACACCACATAAGCTCAGGATGGTGCTTTCAATTTATTCCTAACTTCAAGGCTTCCTTCTGACACACAGTGGCCCAGCCAAGCTCTCTAGCCCAGGGGCTCCTACACATGCTGTGTGCACCACAGCAGTAGGCATGGCTGGAGGTGGTCAAGAAGGTGTTAAGTCTGGAGCTGCACTAGCTCTCCACTCCTGCAGTGGAGATTTCATTATTTATGGGCCAGCCTCCTCTGGCTAGGAGACATTTAAATTTTTCAGCAAGGTCTATGTCCCATCACCCACGGCAGTTTAAATTCTCACTTATTTCATCATGCACAGTCGTTGGCACAGGCATCAGCAAGAGGATAGTAATTACAGCAGGAAAAAGATGAAAAAGAAAAAAAAAAAAGAAAAAAAAAGAGGCAGTTCTGCAATGATCATCCCCTATGTAAAATAGAATTATGCATATTTCACAGGATGAAAATGATCAGCCTGATGCACTACTCAGCCCTACCCATATACGGCAGAACAGAGACATTAAAAGAGCATCTCATTAAGGTTTTGCCTCAGCCAAAGGACATTGCTGCTGAAAACAAGCACTAGGTGTGAGAAAGCCCCATATAGCACTCAGCTGTTTTTGAGCATGATGTGACCAATAATGTCTGATTGCTCATCAAAAGGAAGCTCAAGAACAGAAAGCTTTCTGGCACAGGAGTCTCCAAACAGAATTGTAACATAGAATGTTTCCACATCGGGTGCTGACATACATTAAGGGCTCTGATTTTCAAAGACTTGTGATAAACCAGCTTTGAGACAGCAGCAAAATTGTTATGGCCCATGGGAAGTCTCAAGGCTTGCTGCCTTCTGTCACCAACTACACCAAGAGCAGAAGCCACCATTGCCCTTACTGCCAAAAGAGATGCTGCTAGGGCATTGCTCATCTCCTCACCAGACTGGGTTTGACCATCAGGCATGCTCAGACAGATTGGTATTATGTGTCAGAGAAGGTTCATGCTCTCATCAGAAGCTCCTGGGCAATTTGCACAGTTCAATATAACAATTTGCTCATGGGTAACGCTAGGGGAGGGAGAAGCAGTGCTGAAAGGGAGAGCTGGTCATTGCTTTGCCATCAAGGCATCACTCCATGATCTTTTTGCCAGATGCAATTTAAACAGCTAATCACTGCTGCAGAAGAACAAAGAGACTCTGAGCTGCACAAGGGCAGGAAGACTGTGTTCAGTCAAAAGGCAGGGCAGGCAGCACAAGTGGTCCAATTCCTCCCCATTGCTGTGGAAACTGAGGCATGGAGAGAGAGCAACTTGTTTACGGTCACACGGGGAGGGTGCTGCTAGGGTAGAAATGAAACTCCCATTTTGCAGCCCCCACCTGGGAAACACTGGAGCTGCAGATTTGCCTCCTTCCCACCCCTCCAGGCCACTGCCCCACATTGCAGGTGCTGCAAATGGTCACCAAGTTTTGTGGCCTCCCTAACAGCACAGCAGGAAGGTGACATAGGCGGGGATTCCTGCACAGAAGTTCCCACTCCTAGGCCACCACTGCAGAGGGAAAGTGGACACTGCTGGGAACCCCACTTGGCATTTCTGGAAAGGAGGCAAAGAGTTTGTTTGTTTTCCTTTTGTGCACTGGGAGCTCCCTAATTGCACTAGACTGTTTTGCAGAGAAGGGTGTAATTAAAAGTGAATGGCTCCAAGTCCTTTATTATCATGAATATTAAAGGAAGATAAACACCACTTCAATATTCATTTAAGCAGAAACAGAAAATGAAAGGCAGGACTTGATCCCAGCTGACACTTCAGCATTTTATAAATGAAATTACACAGCTGGGGGGAGGGAGGACACAAAAAAACAAACAAACAAAAAGAAGACCCAGAAAGCAGTAAGGACCTTGGCACAAAGCAGATGGGACAAGCTGGAATTGACAGTCACCACATGCCCTGTCCTTCCTCATCACCTCATCCCCAAAGTTAGTTGCTTCAGAGGAAGGTACAGGACATTCCTACGTTGACAGTTCCAGTACCCAGTGGCCCAGGAACTGGGACTCACTCACCTTTGCTTGTAGCACTGATGCACAAGTGTTTGGTAGAGTCACTCCTTGGATGTACAGCTCAAACTGGATGCTGTCATTGACAACATCAATAGCCCACTGTGTCTCACTGCTGCTGTGCAGTGACCCAAAACCTGCTGAGTGAGCCAAGCCCATTCTGTAAGACATTTAAGATTTTCTCACCAGGAAAAAAAGATCCAAGTCACATTTTCTGTCCACCTTCTCCCACTCCATCCCTGGTTTCACCTTTTGCTTCTCTTCTCCAGCATTCCACCACCATTATCTCCCCAGCACAGGAAGCATAGCTCACCAGTAGCAGATGCTGCAAACTATAGGACTGATGGTCCTTCAGTCTCTTGTTAGAGCTGCTGGAATCTCACCAATGACCTGTTATATAGCACAGCAATACACAGTATCTTCACCCATCTGCACTGACTATAGAACAGCTCATCCTCTGCACATTGCACCCGCCAGCCTTTGGTCTTCACAGACCAGCTCTCCCCAGGGATCCCAGACTAGGACCTGAGCAAAGATTCTTGTGTCCCAGCTCACCCCCACGAGCACTATAAAGATACCATTAAGGAGAAAATGGACATAGCTGGTTTGCAAGAAAATCCTCCATGTAGGCAAAATAAGCCTACATCTTTCTCCAGCAGGTCACAGGCATCCCCACCCACAGCACCAGTCTTTCCTAAGGCCCATCACACCACACTCAGACTGCATCCCTCAGCTTTCAAAGCTGCTACTCACACTCCTGCATGCCCTAAACCCAATACCAATGAAAACAGAAGAAGAGAAAGAAAATCCTTCCAAGGCTCAGTATAACAACACAATCCCCAGCTGCTCTGTAGGTACTTATGCCATTTCCAGGCTCCCTCTTACTGGTCCTCAGGCAAATGCAGTGCACCTGAGACAGAGCAGTGAGCAGTGCTAACCTCAAGGTTCCAGCCACCTTTAGCCCCTGCATCTGAGAGGGGATTGCAGTCCTGAGCCATGCCTTAAGGTTGCAGAGCTTTGTCTGAGGTGTAAAACTGATGTTTACATTTCTTCCATCTGCAAGCAAGGGCACATGTGTGTCTGGGTCACTGCCCAATGGTGCCTCAGACAAACACTGCCTTAAGACCTCTCCCTTCATCAGCCTGACCCTGCTTTATTTCTGCACTGGTAATGTGCTCTTAATACCTGTACTCTGCCCTAGAAGTGGCTGCATCCTAGCAGTGAGTGAAATCACCCATGTGCAAATCATTTTGTGATGCTAGAAATATTTAGTATCCATTTCTGTGTTCAAATACACCCCCAAAGTGCTCACTCATGAATGAATAATACAGAAACTGCTCTCCACAAACACAGCCCGGGGCACCATCCCTCTCTGCTCTCTGCTGCCCTCAAAACTAATCATCTTCTGCTTCTCCCAAACCTATGGCTCATCATCAGCTGAGGTGTTGTCTTGGACAGGTTGGTTGGGGTATGAGTAAGAACTAAAATGTGACTTGAATGACATCATAAATGCAGTTGTTCATAGAAGCACAAGCCATGGCAGATTCTGAAGATAACTAATGGCCCACTGCTGGGTCTCATAAATCCAGGTGGGTTATTAAAATCCACGCAGCACTCCAGTCTCCATCTATGTGATCTATAAGCTATGTTCCCCCTCCAGCCTACAGAACATGTTATGCATTGCGTGCCATAACAGGCAACGTGTCTCTGCACAGCTTTTAATGACAGGTAGCAGATGATTAACAGGCTGTTAATGAGAGCAGAGCTGGTGTTTGTCAATAATAATCCACAGCAAGACTCATGCAGCCCACATGGAGAATGAATGCTCCCGGGCTGGTTTGGAGTAATGCACAGAGGCAGACAAACAGCTTGCATCCCTCCTTTGCATCCCTCCTCTCCTAATCCCCTGTCTGCATAGCCATGGGTTTCCAGTCTTTGTATTGCTGCTCCAAGGGATATTTAGTGGAAGGATTAAACATTCAGATCTCCCTTGGATGAGGGTGCCCAGAGAGCTGGGCCAGCTGGCCCTTCAGCTGGCCACGTTAAAGGCAGCAGCTCTGGGAAGCATATTTACAGTTAGTGGAGCAATGACTTCAACATTTCTGTTGCTGTTGTGACTAATGGCTTGGCCCTTCCAATGACAGAGCATCTAGCATATCTTGACAGTCATCCTCACCATAAGAAAGTGACACCAAGGGAAACTGACGTAGGGGACATCAGGCTGCCACCATGGATGCCATGCTGTGTGTGAAGTGCAGCTTCTCAGGCAAGACGCATGTCCAGATGTGGCTGTGGGGACTTGAGGGTCTCTTCAGCAACAGCAGGGTGTGCACTAACATTAACAGTCAAAGGATTTGTCGAGATACCTTCCTCTTGCAACCTCCCCCATACATCTGTATTACCTTCTAGCCTTAGAAGCTCTACAACAACTCAGCTGCCATGTCCCACTCCAGAGATGGCCACATGTCAAAAGCAAGAGGGATGATTCCTGGAGAGACTGAAAGGCCCTGCAAACATGTGGCTTTCCATGCTGGTGGCAGCAGGGGATGTTTCCACTCCTGGCCAGGAGCAAACGAGTCATTTGGCACTGGTGTCTGTACAGGAAGAACTGCCTCATCTCTGAAGCAGTCCAGCACCAAGGGTTTGCCATCGCTGTTGGCCTCACCAACTCCAGAAGCGCTGGATGTCACACTGGCATTTTTCCATACACCAGACCTTCCTTGGGTCCTTTTCTTTCCAGGCTGTGTTGCTTGAGGAAGCCAACATCATGAGGAAAACACTACCAGTCTTGAAAATGCTTCCTACCGAGGATAAAGCCTGAAGTTTATATATGAGTTGATGATGGCACACAATGGGCAGTTTCCCCAGCCACAGTGACACACAGCAAATTGCCTGCCTGCCCCAGCTCCACTGAGAGCCAAATGGCATCACCAGGAACCACCATCCATGGTGAATTGCTCCGTGGTCAGCATCCTACCTAGTGCCACCATAACCTAGATCCCAGTGAACAGGCAGACCCAATGCATCACCTGCAGGGACAGGATTGCTCATCACTGCTGCTAGCAAAGATCAGCAGGCTTCCATATCTATCAGAGCCTCACGACCACCATGTCTAGAAATGATTGCAGCAGCCCAGTAGAGAGGGCTTCTCCTTGGGGGAGCTTTGAAGGGTCTACTGGTCCTAAGTCAAAATGGATATCCATCTTCTCCAGTAGCAGGAAGCTTTGGTTTCTCAAGGCCGTTGGTTCTCAGGCTTTCCAAGTGAAGAAAGAGGCTGCATTTAGGGCAGAGAGTTACGCATCCAGAACAGGGGCTGCAAACCCAAATGCCATGAGCTACAAGCTACAGGGAATCACGGTAAACCCCTGGCATGTGAGCAATGGTAGGTGCTATCAGTGCCAGCAATGACTCACATCATGGTTCAGCACCCACCAGCTTCAGCCTCGCCCAGCTTTCAGAAGTTAAAAAGAGAAGGAAACAATGCTCTGAGATTTCTCTGGGTCTTTTTTTTCTTCTCTTTTTCCCACAGGAAAGCAAGGTCCTGCCAACAAACTGTTGATTACACTCAGGCAGCTCATCTTGTCTGTGCTCGGGAGCACGGCGCAGTGTGCAGTCCCCTCCAACGCCTTGGATTTGCTATCATCCCCTGCCACCAGTATAATCGTTTTGGTCACACCACGCTCTCCCCCGCTGCAATTTCACAGCCGCTCAGTCAGGGGGAAATCACAGCGATTTGGGCTTGTCTGGAAGCATTACAACTGCACACTGTCTCTTGAAAGGACACTGGTTTGCACAGAAATGGATTGGCCATGGTGGGACCCTCACAGGGTCCAGAGCTCCCCAGTGAATGACTTGCCACCAGGAAAAGTGCTTGGACAAGTAAAGGGTGCTGGGTCTGCGTGCTTGGGGATGAAAACAGACCCATTCCCATGACAAGAGCTCCCCTGGACTGGGGAGGGCATGGGGCATCAGGCTGTGAGGCGGGACTGAAGGCTTCAAACCCTGTCCCTGCCCCAGCTTTCCTCCAGACTCCTCAAAAAAAAGTTTCAGAGGTCTTTTTCTCTCAAAGGGGTGCAAGGGATGCTGTGCTGCCCACCTCTGTAGGTACTAACTGCCTAAACCCTTCACAAGGCTTGTGCCTGTTCTTCAACAGGTGGCGTAGGCCAGTCAAGACTGGATCCCGTCATGGTGGATGATGCTTCAGCACCTCAGACTTCACACTCCCGAAAGCATTTATGGGCTTCCCTTCCAGTGAAATACAAAGGGTGGCAAAACACCCATCAAAGTCGGTACCAGCACACATGATTAAATACCAGCACAAAGTCACAGCTCTGTGAGCTGTCAAGAGTCAGTGGTGCAGTGGCTGGGACCCACCAGTAGGAGAAGATCCATTTCACTGAGCAAATATGTGACATGGCATTCTGATTTCTCTGGTTCTGTTTCAGTCTTATATGCATTTTTCCCTCTGTGCACCCTTTTGGGCTCCCCCAAGCCTAGTCTCAGCAGAAGAGCGAATGCCAGGTTGCTGAAAGAACTGTGCCCTGACAGTCAGGGTACAGCCTGTGATCTGTGTCTCACAGTGTGCATGCAGGGGCAGAGGATGGGGCTGAAAGGGGAAAAGAGGGATCAATACTTCAATCCACAATGTTATGGATCTGATTTTCTCTTGCGGTCAAATGAAGCATCGATTTATTGCAAATAGCCACTGGGCTGTGCTGATAGTGCACTAGATTATTTTTTTAGGTACCTTCTAGTCAATGTTGTGTGTACCTCAGCAAATTACCTCTGCAAAGGGCTGTGGCATGAGCCTTACCACAGGGCAAATGCCAGAGGAGGACCAACACGGTCCAGGGGCAGGGAGGGAAAGCTGAGTGCAACTCCTCTGTCCCTAAAAGCCATCCCACGTCTAAAACTTCTCCTTATCCAGCCCACAGGGCAGAATTATCTGGGGGAACTGGCCGCAAGGAGCGGATCTGAAAGCCCTCAGAGCCCAGCGCACTTGGCCACTGTCCCTGCCAGCCACCACTGGCAGAGGTCCAAGTGCTGTCTAGTGGCATACAGGGCCTGTGGGACACACGGACATGCCCACCTCCGGGCAGCAAGCCTTCTTCCCCTGCTCACAGCCTCTGTGCACTGTGCCTCCAGGCTGCTCCCCACTCTTCTCCACAAAGCCTGCCTTTGCCAGCATCCCTCAAGCGTCTTATTCCCGCCTCTGTGTAGCCTCCTTTTTCCTATCCGCATCTTCCTTCTTTTGCCCATTGTCATATATTCCCATTTTCCCGTGCCTGTATATCCTCCCTCTCCTGCACTGGGCTCTGGCCACATCCACCTGGGTCTTGCACGATATACCATGCACTGTGCAGCACACTCCAAGGGGAAAGGACTGCACAGGTTCTCCTCCCAAACTCACAAAGCAGGGAGATGGCTTTGCAACTATAGATCTGCCCTCTCTGATTGCCAGTGTCAGATGAGTGTCTCTGTTGTCACCTCCGTGCCCTGTCCCCCAATGACATCTCCAAGGTGGGTCTTGCTGCCTCCCTAGCACTGGACCTGCAATGAGAACCCGCAGCAGGGTGCTGTGGGTCCCATCAGCAGCTCCCCGAGGGTGGATTTAGCTGGACCTCGTCAGTGGAAAGAACCACGAGGGGGCTCCAGGAATCCATTTGAGCCGGAGCAGAGATGCCAGGAGCACAGCTTGCTTTTCCTGGAGGATGGAGGAAAGGTGCTAGGAGCTGAGCATACATCTCCTGAATGATGGGGTCTCATCCACCATTCAGGGTGGAGGGGAGCGGAATAGATGACACAGCTCTGTTGAGGATTTGCCAGAACTTTCGTCCCTGTCACATTCATCATGACAAGGAGCAGTGCACATGTCACGGTGTGCCCAGTGCAGGGCTGTGGTGTGGGCTGTGCTGGCCTGATCCAGGGGACAGCAGGGCCACAAGCTCTTGCAGGATACTGGTGTTCAGTGTATGATCATTTACACCAGCTGTGGATTCATCCCACAGTGTTATTCCTGCAGGTCCACATTTATCCCTCACAGCTGTTTTGTCCCTGTCTAACTCCACTGACTGTTCGGGGTATTATTTCCAAGAGGTGAATTTGACCCCAGCATTAAAGAAATGCTTTGGATAACTCTGCTGAGCTCACTCCTTGGCGAGCACCCTGAATACACAGAAGTCCCTCCAAGGATGACCTTTTCAAGTACGGGAGACATTAGTGAGAAAGCAGGTCCAAGTCTGTCTACAGTTCTGTCACACTCTAGCTCCACTGTCCCATCAGCACTCGGGAAAGAGAACACTCCTTTTGAGTTAAAGACTCAGCATGCCCACTCCTGTTACTGCATGGTGAGGTGAAGTTGCCCAGTAAGGACAAGACTCAGCAGCCCTGGCATCACTGAGATGGCTAAATGTTAGCTGGATCTTTTAGGTACAGAGCAGGTAACAGCGTACATGCGACAAGGTGACCCTTGCGACAAGGCAACACTTGCCTGGCACCCTGCCTGGCCAGCACCAGATTGTGCTCTCAGTGAACTTATTTTGCCTTTACTCTTGGTGCCTTTACTCACAGCCACATGAGTATCCAGGCCTGGCCAAAGCAGACCATCCTCCCGGACAGGTGGAAATAACACTGAAGAAGACATTGCAGCCAGAGCAGATTTTCCACCACCTTCCTTCCCTTTGCAGGGCCCTGTCCATATCCCCACCTGCAGACTCTGCAGCACAGGGTTTGTATTACCACGGAGGCTGGGGACAACCTGGACTACCAAGTCCATGTGGCTGCTGGGAGGCACTACAATTCAGCAGGGAGAGGCCCGCCCAGCACACCTACACCCA
>NW_009939730.1:88769-91050 GCF_000696875.1 Nestor notabilis
GCACAGCAGCTCTAGACCCACGGCAGCAGTGGAGGGCAGAGTCCATTGGGACTGATCTATTATAACTGATGGAGACATTGCAATTACCCAGGCCAGCTAATTGGGGCTCCAATAAGACTGGTTTGGAGACCTGACCTTGGTGGAGGACTGGGACACTACAGGTGTTGGACATGGGATTTGGAGCAGGAAGGAATGGGGATACATGAGGCTGCAGATAGCTTTAGTCACTTAGGGACAGCAGAAACGTGGTTGAGACCACTCAGCCACTGCCTCTCCACTTTCTTTAGGAGCCCACACTATAACAGGTCGAATTTGGCCAGAAAACCCCTGATCCCTGAGCTGGTCATCATGAGCTTGCAGGAAGCTATGGCTATGCACACCAAGGGGTTTGGTAGGCTGATGGATGGGGACAAGCACTGTGGCAAGAGAACCACCCAGGATATGGGAGTCTGGCAGGGAAGTCAGCTCAGAGGTCTGCTGATAGCATCTACAGTTACATGCCTCTTGGGTATTGTCTCCTGCCCTCCAGAGCCTACAGAGTCAGCATTGATGCTTTAAGCCCATGCTACACCCAGCAACGTGGTCCAAAACCACATGGAGCTTCTGTTGCCGCTTCATGTGTCCCAGTCCAGCCTCACAGTGTTACTTAGCAGAGACTTTGACCCTTGGTGATCTGGCTTGAAAGAGGCATCAGCAAGCAAAGAAAATGTCACTTCAGAATTAAAGTTGCCCTGAATTAGAGGAGCTGTTCCAAAAAGCTATCGCGATGGAAAAACAAATGTGTGAAGGACCCACCCTGAAGAACAGGCAGGGAAAAAATAGATCACAGTGTATTCAGGGCTCAGACAAGACCACACTTGCTTGCAAAAATAAAGCCTTGCATTTGACACATTTCTTACATATTAATTAGTTTGATCAGCTTGCCTGGGTGTGTTAACATGAGTGAGAGCTTGTGTCTGTTCGGTGATGAGCTGTTAAAACTTCCAAAATAGAGCTACAAATAATGTCAGACTGAGATGTTCCTTTTGCCCGGAGCCTTCCTGCTGTTCTTCTAGAGCTTTTCCACCCATATTTTTCTATTTTACTTCACTGTGTCTCCTAGGTACCATTTCTTCCCCAGTGCAGAACCAGAGACCCACGGGAGCAAGAGAAGTGGCTTCTGCACGGTAAGCCAAGGAACTGTCACTCCTCAAACACAAAGACAAGAAATGGAAAAAGAGGAAAACTCTATTCTCTTCACACCATCCCTTTCCTGTCCAGCTTCTCTGGGATCGCTGGAGGGGCATAGCCAGCGCAGAGGCTGGAGTTAACATCGCCCCTTTAACGGCAGCGCCACAGCCTGACATCAGCGAGCTGGGGAGTCCAGGGAGGGTGGGAGCTGCTGCTCCAGGAGTGGTGCCAACGCATCCCTGTTTCCCTGCCTCTTCCCCGCTCTTGTTTGTGTGTGCCTTTTAACATGCCGCATATGTATCTGTGCCTGCCAATGGATGTCTGCAGGGTTTACATTAACCAGCTCAAGCTGAAGTTGGTAAACAGCTATTAAAGTTTTGCTCTCCATGTCTCCACGGGTGTCATTTCTGGACAAGGGAGTCACTGCATCCTTTGAGTTCTTACAGGCTATTCTCTTGTTTGCAGCCCAAATAGATCTTCCCACTTAGCTATGCAGACACGAGGGGTTTGAGTTGGTTTGTGCCTGGCACAGAGAAGGGAAATGAATCTCCTGAGGCTTAGTGAGGAGTGTTCATGTTTTTACCTGTTTCCTCGACAAGAAGGAGTCAGACTCAAAACCTGTAACTTTAGTGTTTAAAGTTCTAACTCACATCTAAAGCTGTGCTTTCTCCCTGGGACAAAAAGCTGAACCCAACAACTCCTCAGTCCTGCAGGAGGCTGCAGACTAGGTCTTGATTTTATTCAGACTGTCACAACTCAAAAGTTTCTTGGAAACCAGATTCCCATCCCAAACGCTGCAGGGCACCGAGTGGGAAGCCGAAAGCAAGTCCCGAGCACCAATCCCAGCTGCAGCACCACCACTGAAGCTATTTATCCCAGCACAGGTTTTATTTCACACGTTTTTGCCTTCTGTTTTTGCTGGAGCCTCCGACCCTATTGAGAGGCAAATTTTAGCCATCTGGCAAAGCAGGCTGTAGGGGAAAAAGAAAAAAAAAAAGGAGAGAGAAAATACAATGTGCATGAGCACACACACACACACAAAACTCTGGAGATTAGGGAAGACAAAAACTCCGCTAAACGCGGCTTTTGCTGGAGCGCACGGGCGGCGGGA
>NW_009939731.1:0-18529 GCF_000696875.1 Nestor notabilis
TTTTACTAGAGTATAAAAAAGGCTTAAATTGGAGAAATAGAAACTGCAATAACTTAGAACAGAATGTGGAAGGGGACAGTCTCTAGAATTATAAAACACCAAAGTAGTATCACAATTATCTGGACAAAGTAGCCTGAAATAATAGATGAGTAATACTAATTCTAATGATATAGGAGTAAAAACTATATCCTAATACAAATTTCCAACGTGTATCTTCAGTGTTGAGTATCCTCTAAAGTTACAGTTACATCAACCTTTTTGATTATTGTTCTAGGTACTTTGCGGTAAGACAAGATGCTAATGGTAGTTCTCATTTATTAACAGTTGTCAATTAGAAAACTACAGTACTGAAAGCAGTGCCTAGAATTTCAGCTGAGAAATGAGCTACTTAAGACAATTCATCTCGGTGTAAACATTTTTGGCTTGTTTTTGAGACTTTTCCATGAGAAGAATAATTCAATAATTCAATCTTTACATTCTGACTGGATGCATCTTTATATGTCCCCAAATATATGTGGCCACTTTTGAGAAACCTGATATTATTTGATGGCAATAAGTGCAGTTTTTTGTTTCAGTCAAAGGTATGTGTGAATACTCTAAATTACTCCAACAAAGGAAAAGAGCATAAAGAGAAACTACCTCCAATCTGTCATGAAAAAGTACATTTTATGTTGCTGATAGAAACCTGTGAACTTGTAGCTAGCATGTACATTTTGGAAATGGGAAGGGAACCAATTTTGCATGTATGAAGTTTATTCACAAGCATGTTGTCTTATAGATTTGTGGTGTTTATATATGTATTTTATCTCTGTGTAAGGGTGTAGTTCAGGGACTGAAATTCCAGCGCTTTTATTAGAAATTATACTACAAAAGTTTGGGGATTTTTTTGTATTAGAAATTATACTACAAAAGTTTTAGGTTTTCATAGTGCAGTATAAATTGCTTAGGTGATTAAAAACAAATCATTAAATCCTTTCTGGTTTGTATGGCATGGTTATTTTTATTCTTCCTTCCTTTATGCCATCTGTCCATGAACTATTGATTTGCTCAGTATTCTCTGTTTTTGCTGCTGATGCAGTGTATCAGTTTACTTATTATTACAGGGATTTTCCCCCTGCCCTGATCCTTGGAGGACATTTATGTAAACTGAAACAAAGATTAGTCATAATGATGATGTAAGCAGGGAGATAAAATGGCATTGATCCAACATTGACTACAGTCATGAGGAATAAATCACATGCTAAAAAAAGGGGAAGGGGTCAATAGTTTTTAACCTCTTGCTTATTTCATGTAATTTTGATATAGTGAAGTCTGATTATTTTTTTTCTCCTATGTTACTATTTTATATGCCAGAAATTATCTTGACAGAGTTAAAAGAATAATTTTAGAGAAATACTGCATATTCTAGTATGCAGATTCAGGTAGTAACAACCATCTAGATAGGCTGTGCAGCTCTATCAAACCACTAAATAGAAATGATGGATCAGGCTCTGTTTAACAAAGCACCTTTATAACTGTGTAGGCACAGAATTAAAGCAACTAGCTATTGTGGGGCTTGTTTCCAGATGCCTATTAAAGTTAGCTAGCAAGCTCTGTTCATTGAAGAACAAGACAAACGCGTTGATTCTAAAAGTCAAGGTTCAAATTAAAATGGATGCAATAAATCATGTCTCTGAAAAGAAAAGCTCTATTCTATATATTAATCCTTATGAAGATGACATAGAAATTAAACCTAGTATTGTAACTTGAGAAAATCAGCCTGTAAATAATATTTCTGGTGCTTATTGAAAGTACCCTTGCTTAGGTGGAAAATATCTGTCTGTGGTGTTTTGCCAGGTTTTTTTTCCTGTTCAAATATTAAATAAACTGTTGTCATATGATTGGTCCTGTTACGCTGAGGGTAAAAGACCAGAATGTAACTGCGAAGCAGTGCCAGTGAATTACAGTTGTAAGCGTAGATCATCCTCTTATGTGTTTTCAAATCACACTTCTCACTTAGTAAGTTGACTTCTTTTTAAAGGCAGAAATCACTGACCTTTTCTCTTTCCAGTATTTTGATGGAACTCAGAACTGATTATTTCTAACAAAGGGTATTTTCTCATCTTAAGGTCTGCCAATTCAGTCTATTGTGCTATAGTTCATGGCAAACTATTCTAAGGCATGGTGTTGTGGAGGTCAGTGCTCCACTGGTGGAGCCAATCCTGTGTCACAGGGAATTAAATAAGTACCAATGGGGTCAAAAAAGAATTTGATAAATTGGTATGGGATGGGTAGCTATTAATGCTGTTGTCTAGCTATAAACTCCAATTTAACAGTGCCTAAATTGCTTGTTGGAAGCTAGAAAGTTATTTTAGGTTAGGATAATTATACAGCTCTTATAATAATTCTCTTTGAATCTGCTACTAGATCCCTTCTTGACACAGTGCTGAAAGAGAGCTGTCTGTTGTATGGCCATTTGTTTCTTTGTTTTGGATTTGGATTCAAGATCTGATTTTTAAGTTCATAACTACAACTGAGTAGGAGAATGCATTGGTAATCACCAAAATTAATAAAGCTCTTGCAGAACCTAGTTCTCAGCACTTTTTTCCTCAGAAATGTGGATTTGTTAAAATCAAGTCCTCATTGCAGGAAATACATGTTAGTTCTGATAGGGATAGATTTTTAAATCCTCTATCTCTACAGAATAGCTGGCGGATAGAAATGAACACATACCCACGGAGAGTGCTTCACAGGCTTTCCTTCTTTCATGCGTCAGCTCTACTTGAATTGGTCCTGAGTTCATGCTGGTGAGACCTGAGAAGACATTGTGAGACTGGAAGAGTTTCATGTCCAGATTTTTCTTTAGTCGTTAGATACTAGCTATTTTGTTAACACCTTGCTGAACAGTTTTCCTTCACTGACTGTAAGGAAAACAAAGCTTGCCTTTTACCTTTTTCATATAATTTGGTTGGATTTACCAAAGAAAAATGCAGCCATTAATCTTCAGAGTAACTGTTCTGTGATTCATACACTGTGATGAAGGGGTATGTATGAAAAAAAATTAATTAGTTCTCAATGGATATGGAGAATTTTGACAAATTGCACATTTCTGCAGAAAATTTTAATAGCACTCTTGTGATCAAGTCCTTAAGGTTTGGAGGGCTGAGTGGCTTAATCTAAAGACGTTTGCTGTGTTCTTGCATTGGGGAATTAAGTAATTTGCTCCCATAAGGTGTTCCTTAAGAGTGTGTTTAATTGGATGACTGGAATAACCATTCATACTGGGATCTTCTAGAGGACCTGCAGGGTAGGCAGCCTTGTCCCCAGGCTGAGATCTCATGTTCTGAATTGCCCCTCGCTGCAGTGACATTGTGGATCTCCAGAGCATACCTGGGGGTGTTACATGTACTTCTATGTCAAGATGTTGCATAACTTAAAACCTAAAAACAAACTCTCAAAATATTCCAACACCTTTTTTTCATGTCAAACTCCTGTTCTTCATTAATGAAAGAACTAATGATTTTATTTTATTAAACTGTGTAAGGCTGGCTTTTTCTCCTTTCTAAACTTTTTATTTCTGAAAAAGCAGCTGAAATAGAGTACAGAGGGAGCATATAATTGCTTATAGAAAAGCAATTTTAGGTTAATTTTGTTCCTGTACTTTTTCCTTAGAGAAGGGAGTTAAATAAGGAATAATGAGGAGGGTAGGTAAGAAGAAATATAAAAGGAGAGTCTTAGATAAATGCATAATAAAAGAATGAATGTGGAAAATGTTAGAACAGGTGACCATATGAAACATTTCATTTTTCAATTTAAAAAGAATATGCATAGGGATAAAAATTCACTTAGTGTACAAAAAGCAATAAGGGCAGTCCTGGGTGCTCTGGCTGCTTGTGCTTTCAGATTTTATTTCATTTTTGACCACTATTTTCCTGACTTATGCAACCTCTTTTGGAGAACTATTTCATAAAATACACCTGATTATCCAACTAAGCCTGACCTTGTTTTAATACCTGGGACAACAGCAAGATCCATGCTAGTTCTTAGGAAATCCATTTCATTTTGTTAACACACAGACTATCCGCTTGTATTGCAATTTTTCTGGCATTTTATTCAAGAAAGTTACATCGCACTCTGTCTTTACAACATATCGCACCTCTCCTTGTTCATGTGATTTGTATTTCAAACACATATTGTGAAATCACATGCTATATTAGATGGATGAAAACTCATTGGAAAGCTGGCTTTGTATATCTCTAGTCAACTCAGATTTAATGTAGACTATTACCTACAGCTCTGGTAATTACCTGAATCCTTGGGTACAGTACATTCTTGCCGAAAGGTCAAGACAGTGAATTACTGGCCTGGCATTGTTCTCCTTATGACTTGCAGTATTTAATTTTTTCATTCTTCTCTTAAAACGATGAAAAAAAGAAAATTTGTGTAAGGCAGTAGCATAGTAGTTAATAAGGCAAAGCTGCCTGCTGTAGCATGCTGAGAATACCATCTAAAATATAACAATATGGGTATGCGTAAAAATGAAATACATCCAATTTCTTTTTCAAATGGAGTTGTGAATGAGCTTGACTTTGCTTTGTATACTTAATATTAAATATGTATTTTTGTTTCCTAACTTACCACGAGAAACTGATGCTTGCAACTGTGAATTTTTCAGAGTAAGCCATGTAAACTTTTCGAAATTATTTGAGATCAGTCAGCAGAAGATATGCAAAAGGCTATAGCTGAAAGCTGTTGGCCATAATAAGGCTTTTCAAAAATATAGGAAACCAGATCAGTTCAGATATTTAGGTAATTTTTTCCATTTATGCTATTTAAAAAAATATAGAATGTTGCTCAGTAAAGATCATTACAATAGCTATGGAGACCTAAATCCCCCTAGCTCTGCTTCAAATAATTAATCATATTCCATAACCCGTTAAAAGCCAAGAATTTGTCACCAGGAGAAGCAGGAAATTAAAATTTCTAGTAAACAACTTTACAAACAGTTTTGCATGATTACGTTTCAGTGATTTTTGGCTTGGTAAACAGCACAACTACTTTGTCATTAAAGAAAGAATTTCAAGTTAATTCTAATTAAAATCGGTGTCTGTGCACTGAAATTTCTTGCACCCTTGCAAACTTTTTGCTTTCAAAGCTAGAATGATACAAAGTGAATGTGTTTTGGAGACCTCTCATTCATAAACTTGTGGTGCCTAATGCGTCTTCCATTCTTGTGTTTTGCCTAATTTACCCTCAAAAAGCATGTGTGCTCTGTGGCCTGCTGCCATTCTTTCACCATGGCTTTACCCTCCCTTTCATTTTGCATGCCTTTAGCTGTGTGGTCCTCAATACGTTCTTCTCAAGTGTAGGTTTTTTTCAGGAGTGTTTTTTGTATGTTTGTGGGTTGGGGCATGATAATACTTGAAAGCTTTAAGGGAAAAGTTTAACAATAAAATGAAAAATACTGTGTATGGTATGTGTGCATGGCAATGAGTGCAGCTTGCAAATGCATGTGCCAGTTAGAAAGTTTAGGAGTAAACCAGAATATTTTAGGTTTTAGTTCAGAGAAAGGAGAAGCAGTTTTCTTAAAAAGATTCTGTGATACCTGTTTTTCGTTTAGCTTTTAGGAACCCAAAGGGATTATGAATGTGACAACCAGCTGTTAAGATCTGCTTCTTTAAAGGAACTTCTAGAAGTTACTAACAAAGTACTGGCTTATTTAATTTTTTTTTTTTTTTACTTGATATATGCGTAATATTTTCCTTATATATGTCTCTTCTTTTTTTTTTTTTTTTTTTTTTTTTTTTTTTTTTTTTTTTTGTCCCTCCACCACAGCCACCACTAGAGGCAGACTTTTCTGGAGACTTGCGGTTCTTGTTTGAATCCTTGAGGATGCTAGAAATGAAGGCTTTCTTCCTTTGTGTACATCCTGAAACACGAGAAACTGTTTCAGCTGCTTGCATGGATTCAGCATACTTCTTTTGACTTGTTCAAATCCAGGAAAATAAAAACTTGAGGTAGAATAATAGGAGTTCGGTTTGAGGGTTTAGAGCAGGGTTTTGAGTTCAAAATACAGGTACGGAGCAGAGAAATTGGATAATGAAGTTGGGTGTTAACTATGTGGAAGTCAGTAAGATACTTTTGGTGCTTCTGGAATACTCACAGAAGGAGGAAAATGTTTATTTTTGTTTAGCAGAATTAACAGATGAAGCAGTATCAGGGAGGAGAAGGGTGTATTGAGAAAAAAAGCAGAAGAGGTTTTCTAGTTCTGTCTCTTAAGGTAGTTTACTGTAGATCATTTGGGTATTACAATCCTAGAACATTTTCTTCACTACACATGAAACATGTATGCACTGAATGTATGGCACTATAGCATCTGAAGATCAGTGTTTGCCTCTGTTTTAAGTTTTAGTGTTTTTCGTTCTTCCCCCAAGATTGAATCCTCTGATTTGTTGAAACGTTCTCTGCTCAAGATTTAAGAGGGCATTTGGCAATGCCGTCAGCCTTTTACTAGGATAATGGCTGAGATGAAAATACCCGTAGAAATCATAAAGTGTGGTGATACAATCTGACAAAAATAACTTTTTCGTAGTTTGTGTCCTGACTCAGGGACACAGGGTAAACTTGCTTTAAAGAGGTTTTTAAAAATACCCTCATGTTTTTGAGGATCCCTATAAATAGGTAGAGAATAGGTGGTCTTGCATCCAGCAAAACATTTATTTCTTTAAACAGATCATTTGTTGTCCTTTAGGTTTTAATTCTATAGGATAGTCATTAAAATATTTCTTCAAACAGATGAAATATTCAAGCCTAGGTTCAATTCTGCTTAAGCATAATTGAAGGCAAGTTTATCAACTGCTTGACATGTAACTGCTTTCACCAAAACCAGGAAATCATTTGAACAGAAAATGTTAGAACAGGCACAAAGCAAATCAACTGAAAAAAACAAACCAAATAACCAAACCCAGAAATAATCTTTAGATACATAGATCACACTTTCAAATGCATGTGATGGTCATTTTTACTTGTAGCTAGAGATAAATTACAGTAGTGACATGGTTCTCTTCTAGGCATTGCAATCTATGCAATGACTAAGGTAGTTTACCTCATATTTTTTTGGCAAATGAATTAAACATTTCTCTTTGTAACAGAAGGTGTAAAAATCTCTTTTCATATTTTGGTTATTGTTTTTGTTTCTTTAAAGATAAACAATTGGTATTTACTGGAAATCCAACTCTATATGGTTTCACTGACAGCAAACGTGCTAGTGGCAAGCAGCAAGATTCGGCTTAGAATTGCATTTCCATTCCTAATTGCTCTAGTTCTTCAAAAAGGAAGTCTCAAAGCATGAAATTATAAAATAATATAAAGGTTTTTTTTGTTGCAGTTGTATTTATTAACACAATTTCATTTTCTCGCTTTCTCTCATCATTTTCTTAAAGTATTAGATCACCATCATATTTGTTTTCCTGCCAAATGATCCTGAAATATAATTACAATTTAAAATGTAGTCCAATCTTGATTGTTAGTTTGTGGGTTTTTTTAGTTAAGAATGCAGTATCCTTAAGAGATGAAAGTGGAAGGTTTGCTGCTTTTTAGCTTTTTGTTGTCATAAAGCTAGATGCCTGCCTACTCCTTAATGACGAGGAGATGCTGTTTATTCAGGCTGTTGGATATAAATCCTTGTAGATGGCTCATAATAACACAAGCAGAGTTGTTTAATGTTTCTAGCACACAGTAATTTCTGATCCAAATGTAATGATCCTCAAAAAACCAGAACTTGGTAAAGTGTTCTGAAACTTGGGAACGTAAGAGCTGAGTGCACAAGTTCTATATATACTTTCAGACTGGTTCAGCTAATTTTTGATTCCTGTTGAGTTCATGGCTTTTTGGTTTTGTTTTTTTTTTTTTCTTTCAAAATCATAATTTGTCATATTTTTACTGGAAAGTTCTGGAAATTATTAGATTTTTGAGTCAGTTTGATTTTTAGAGTCTTGGTATAACACTGGAAAAGACCTCCTGGTTACTTGATCAGATTTTGCTGTTGTAGATAACAGTGCCATATTATCAATTTTATAAACCAGCAGATATGCAGATGTCTTAAGTTTTGAAGCTAAACTTTGGTTAGTTTTAATTACTGATCATTCTTCCTATAAAGTGGCCTCACTCCCTTAAGTTTTTATATCTCAACAAGCGATGATCTACATATGAATGTACATTCATATTTACCTTTAAGGAACTTCCTAAACTCCAAATTTTTTCTAAACTTTTTCTTTCTTTCTCTCCAAACTCTTACTTAGTTGTTTTGTTTGTTTTGGGGTTTTATGGGTGTTTGATTGTGTGTTGGGTATTTTTTTTTTTGGGGGGGGGGGGGGGGGGGATTTCACTCTGGTTACTGGATGAAGTATTGTCTACGTGGATGGAACCTTTGTCTTTTGCTAGAATGTCATGCAGAGCTTTGGAGGAAAAAAGGATGAAACAAATGGATTATTATAAGATTGTTAAAAGCTTTCTAAATCAATTCCAAACTTCAATGAATAAAGCAACATGTGAAAGATAACTCTGAGAATGCTAAAGATACTGAATATCTTAAAAACACCTTAAAGATTGTCAACCACAATTCAGATTTTCATCTAATGTTCCCCAGTGAGGAAGTGATGAATAGAGGATGTTGCCTTATTGAGAAGCATGAGGAACACGTCTTTCATGTTTCTTTACATTTTGCCATACTTCTGAAAGGAAAACATATAAAATATCAGGAATCAAATGAATCTTTCACTTTGCTAGCAAGGTAGATTTGTTTTCTATGAAGAGACATCTTGTTTGACTGGAAAATACCTTGCCTCTAATTTCTTGTCAGAAGTATTGGTTTTTTGCTGTCAAAAAGTGGTGTTCTATTTCAGGTATTTCAGCATCAATCTTTGGCTATTACGAAGCTGGTGCCATTGGCTGTCAGGCTTGAACCATCTCAATTGGCAGACATATCTGTGTTTGGCAGGATTAGACAGAAATGTCTCATTCACGTGATGCTCCAGCCTTAGCTCACCGGCCTTGGGAAACTTGAGTACATTAGCTTCAAAGAAACTGTCTGCAAGCTCTTCTGACAGCATAGTCTACAAAGTATTCTCCAGTCTATTTCTCAGGCTGTTTTCTCTGTGTCTTTCATATTTACTCTCTGTATTGTATAAATACTTTACCACTTCTCTTGTCTCTGGCAGCAAAGTTTTGTAACAGAAAGTGTTATACCATTCTCTTTACAAGTTTACCTTAGTTATGTGCTAGTGTATTTCAAGATACAATGAAAAAATAACAGCTGGTCCAGTACAAAATGGTTGTGTACTTAGAAGTAGAAGATATATATAAACAGCATAAGACAGTACTTAAGACCTTCCAAAAATTACCACTATATCCTGATGTGTTCTTTAAAGTAGTTAATATGCTCCGTGGCTTTATTTGGTGGAGAAAATAAGAAATAATTTGACTATCACCTGTGAAAGCTCTTGTCATCGGCTTATTTATGCACTGCTTCTATCATTGCAATGTTATATTAAAAGAGCAAAAAAACAGTCATCTTCATTAGTCTGTGTACATGCAGTCATGCTTGTGTATTTACGTACACATGCACACACTTAAAATTGCACATGTATAACCTCAAAGGTATGTTTTATTTTCTAGTAAATAGCACCTTACAGAGCACTCCTAGTTTGTTTGTAAAATATTAGGCCATAAATTGTGCTTATTCTCTTTGGGTTAAGCTATGTTGTTCTTCAAATAGCCTGGTCTTACCTATTATAGCATTTAGTGCCTGTGTAAGCTACTTTTTATCAGTGATTGCACTGCTTAGAATCTACATTTTAATATTAACGTAGTCTACGTTGTACTACCTTGTATTATGTCATTGTACTTCCTTGTACTACCTTGTATTATGTCATTGTACTTCCTTGTACTACCTTGTATTATGTCATTCAAGTTATATAATGGCATATCCCAGCCTAGGCCATGATAACTAAATAAAACTGCAAAATTTGAAGTCAATAATATTACCACCACCCCCCCCCCAAAAAAAAAAAAAGCTATATAGGTACCATACAATGTTTTTATTGTTCTGATGCACAGGAAAAATGAGATCTGCATGTCAGTGTGAGAACGTTACTGGTTTTATTGTTCTGACTACATAGGGCAGGTAGCAGTACAGGGAAAACTACTTTGAATGCACCATAAGAACATGATGCCTTGAAATTCTCAATTCTTACTGCAGCTGTGTTTATGTTGTCAAAACTATTGTACAGGCAAACATGAAAAGCTGTGATACGCCTGTCCATTTCTCCTGTGAATGCTTTAACTGAGGAAAGAAAGAGGGGGAGGGAGGGAAGTACCCTTTCAAGGGGAAAACATTCAAATTTTAAACCAGAGTTAAACATCAAAACTTTTGAATATAAAATAAGTGATGTTTAAGGGTGTAGAATCATATATCCTCCTAAATACACGTACACCATAATACAAAGGTCTTTGTATTATGATACATATGGAAAGTGTCATTGTTCAATCCCAGCCAGCAACTACATACCACGCAGCCACTTGCTTACTCCTTGCACCCCTCCTGGGTGGACTGGGAGGAGAATTGGAAAAAGGTAAAACCCCTTGGGCTGAGATAAGAACAGTTTGTTAATTGAAATAAAGTAAAACAAAATGATGATGATGATAATAATAATGAAAAGGGAGATAACAAAAAGAGAGGGAGGACTAAAAGCCAAGAAAAAGAAAGTGATGCACAATACAATTGCTCAACACCTGCTGACTGATGCCCAGCCCCGAGCAGTGACCAGTCACTTCTGGCTAACTGCCCCCATTTCTGTACTGAGCATGATGTTCTATACTATGGAGTATCCCTTTGGCTAGGTTGGGCCAGCTATCCTGGCTCTGCTCCCTCCTGACTTCTTGTGCCCCTCCTCACTGGCAGAACTTGAGAAACTGGTAAGTCCTTATCAGGGTAAGCACTACTTACCATACTGATGGCTTAGTTGTTGCTATCAGCATTTTTCTCAGACTAAAGCCAAAACACTGCACTGCACCGCACCAGCTAGTAGGAAGAAAATTAACTCCATCCCAGATGAAACCAGGACAGAGAGGTATCTACAATCGACTGCTGCAATATTTTTAAAACTGTTCCTTCGCTAGCACATCAAATTAGTGGAGTTACCTGATGTGGCATTGGACTTTCTCATGTCTTCACCACAGCACAACTGCAAAAACGAGTTAAGGACTCTTTTTCAGCTTCAAGCCTGTATAGCAGTTAGTTTTGTGGACAAGAAGGAATGATTCCTCTTTCTTGGCTTCTTAACACTGTTGCAAAGTTTCTTTTAAAAATAGAGACTAAATATTTGGTTTCCCTGAAATAGTGGTTCTTGTCCATGAAATTTCATATTCAGAGCAGACATGAAGCTACCATGGACTATGTAACTTTTTAAAGATTTAAATCACTTGATAATTTTCTTCTAATGCAGGTTTCTGACATACTTTAAAGCTAAAACCTTTCAAATCCAGTCAAAAAAATGAGTATTATAGAGCATGCATAAAAAGTTATTACTGTTGAAAACTTTAACTCTTGGAGAAATACATACGGAGAATGTGTTCAGGATGTGTTGAGCTGATCTTCTGTAACGATAATTCTGAAGAAAGCTTGTGGGTTTTTTGTTTAGTGGTTTTGGCTTTTTGGGGGTGTTTTTGGGTTGTTTTGTGTTTTTTTTTTTTTTTTTTTTTTTTTTTTTTGTTTTTTAGTTTTTGGAACACTTACCTTTTGGGTTAGCAGTAAGCAAGTTTTGTCAGGGACACATCTGCAACATTTCCTATACAAAATTCTCTATATTTTATTGAGATAAGCTTTGCGGTTCACTCCTGCTCGATCAGGCTTTGCAGCTGAAGATCTCTGTGTGGCTGATATGCGGCAGCTCTGAACAACAGCTTCTGAACAACTACAAGGCTTGGCTGTTTTCAGTCATGCTAGTCTTGATTTGAGAGTAGGAAGCTTGTTGCTCTTCTGCTGTCAGTGCTAAATGACAAATCAAAAGATGTAGCAGCCAGGTTTTGATGCCAAAAGAATACAGAAATGGAGCTGAGAATGGCTGTGAAGTTAAAATCTGTGGTGTCAGAAAGGTCATGAACCTAATTGTGGGCTAGGAAGAGGCTAGAAACACGCCAAGATAGAAGGAACAATAGACACACATCATAGGGAAGAAAAAATTAAGTCTAATTTAGCTTTTAGGATACTAAGTCAGAGCCAGCACAGGTCAAAGTTTTCACAACACTAGCAGAGATAGTGTTTCGGCCTAAAAATGTTTATGACCACTAACTGTAGTGTTTGAAGTTCTAGGTATATGGATGATTTGCCCCAGTGACTGGGAGCCTGGGTATCGTATGTGTTTTATATGAAAGCGTGGGCATCCTCGGGTGTTTCTGCTGTGTTTCACAGTGTATGAACTGAATCCTTAATTATTTATTCTGCAGCATGTCGTTAAATAAGGAGCATGGTTTTAAGGCAAACTATCACCTCTGCAGTAGTTAAGCCAGTTGTCTTACTGATATCTGTCCTTTATTCTTTAACTTCTCTTGGATATTTTTTTCTCTATTGCTAGTCTGCAGCTACCTCTGTTCCTCAATGGCTTGCCATTTCCCGCGTGGAGATTGTCAGTTGGTAGCTGTAAACAGGAGATGAGTCTACCTGCTTTTTCCCATCTGTTGGAACACTAATTAGAGTTTTCTTTTTGTATTTAGCTGCCTCATTTTTTTCTCTTCTTTTTTTTCTTTTTCCCCTAAAACTTGTAGTAACTTAATTGTCTCTAATAATTTTGCTGTCCCCTGCTCTGTGTCAGCTAGGTTTGGATAAAATTAAACAGTAGAATTTCTCAGTTATTAAGGTAAAACCAGTGAAGCAGGCAACACAGTCACATAAGTTTCATTGCCCTAGAATTGGGGCTAAAAAGATCACTGTGTGGCAACACTGCAGTGACACAGCTACACTAGTCCTAAACCATAGGTTTTAGTCATGTGCAAATTTTTTCCTTCTGTCAAGTATCAATTTGCAGAAAGTAATCATACAAAAATCAGATTTTTCCCACAATAAGAGTGATACAACTGCATATGCTGGCAAGAGGATGGATAGGATGGATGCAGATGCTGCCCAAATATTCATTACACCTGACTCCACTGTGTTATTTTTAAAGTCTTTGGAGTTAATGTTGTGTTAAAAAGATGTTTTTGAATGGCTGCTTCTTATACTAAATCTTCACGAAGTTTCTCAGCAATGAGATTTGCCTAAATGTCTGATCCGTCCTGTTCTGAAAAGAAGCTGTTAGAATGTTAACTAGACCTTTATTTGCCCTTTGTCATATGTTAACATTGGTAATGTTCCAATTTTGTGACTACAATATAGTTCTCTGGGGAGTAATTTATCCCAGCTAGACCATCTGAAAAGAGGTACTTGGTGCTCATTCTGCCTCAGTAATTCAGCTGTTCAGTAATTAATGTTATTTTAATTAAGATTTTATATATACCTCCCTGTATGTACCTGGGCATAACCTAAAGGTATGGCAAAATTTTTGTCCCCTCTGTCTTATTGCAGCTTTCATCGCACATGCCCCTGATTATTAAAATAGTAAAATAATGAAACTAGAACTATACAACCAAAGGGCTCATTTCTGTTTCTTGCCCAGATTAGAGTATGTGCCTAGGACCACTCAGGATCAGGCCCTTATATTTCTTTCCAAATAAATCTCTAAACTGAACTGCAGTTAATATCAATTTCAGTACATCTATTTTGTTATTTTGTGCTGATTTGTTTGGGGGTTTTGTTGGTGTTTTTCTTTTGTAAGTTTTTTGTTTTGGTTGTTTTTGGGAGGGGGATGTGTTTTGTTTGAAGGGAGCTTTAGGGGTGGTGGTTTTTTGTTTGGTTTTGGGGGGTTTTGTTTTGAGGGGGATTTAGGGGGTGGTGGTTTTTTGTTTGGTTTTGGAGGTTTCTGTTTGGGGAGGAGGGGGATGTTTGAGGGGTTTTTTTGGTGGTGTTTGGTTTTTTGGGGGGGGTGTTGTTTGTTTTTTTTTTGTTGTTGTTGTTGTTTGAGGTTTTTTTTTTTTGTTGTTTTTTTTTTAATCTGCCAGTACTTGCTGTTATATAAGTTAGTGCAAATACCCAGGAAAATCCTTGCAGCAAGAAGTATGCAGTGCAATAAAATAAACCATTATTCTCAGCATGAAGTTGGAGCCACTCTTTCAGGTTGCAGTTAAACAAGCATTTAAATGTGTGCTTAAGTATTTGAATTAAGTGTATGCCTATGGTTAAGCCTTGGCCTCGCATGTCTAAATGAATAAGAAAAGTTTGATTTTTGTCTCTACTTATAGTACTTACAGAAATGTATTATTTATGATAACTTCAACATTCTGCTATGGGAAATTAACTTAATTTGGAACATCTATAAATTTCTATCACAGTCAGAGTTTTAGAACCTCTATCCTGCACAAACACAGGCACTTATCTTTTTATGAGGCTATAGATAGGCATGCCTTCTCAATAGTAGTGGTAATTCTGGTGCAAGTAAGTTGTTGAGCATGTTTTCTTTATGCTGGTTGGGAAACTAAGCTTAACATTTTGCAGCTGTTACAAAATGTTGACTATTGCTGCTGTTGCAGGCTGATATTAGGAAGTGCTTGGATCATTGCTATATCAGTCGGCTTCAGAAAGTGATTCTGCTCTACAGACCATTTCTGCACTTTAAAGGAAAACAGCAAATTTTTGCATTACGGCAAAGCTTTCAAGAGCTTTTTGTAGTGGGTGTGTTGTTGGTTTTTTTTTTTTTTTGGGGGGTGGGTGTTTTTTTTGTTGGGTTTTTTGTGGGTTTGTGTTTTTTGGTGGTTTTTTTTTTTGTTTGTGTTGTTTTTGTGGGGGGGGTGTCTTTTATTGTTGTTGTTGTTTTGTTTGTTTTTTGTTTTTATATCTTTCCTTCACCCTAAAACTCTCTCAACATCAACCTTGAATCTGAAGTTCAAGGTAGGTTCTTCCTGGCACATATTTCATCAACAATGAACTTTCTGTAGTCAGAGCTCAGAAGTGAAAGCATAAAACACGCAGCAGTTTTAAATACAGTGTCTTGGGGAAAAACAAAATAACTGATCGTTGAAGGTCTGAACCAGCTGCTTTCTGGAGTCCAGGGAGCTATAGGATTTGCTGACGCTTCTGTACTTTGATGGTTTTGTCATTTAATTCCCTGTTCAAGACTGTAAATACTTGTAAGTGATAGAGATGCTATTCTCTCTGCTTCCACTTACTTTGCTCCTAAAGCAAGAGCAACTTAATCCTGGGATGCGTCCTTTGCACTCTGCCTCTCTCTGACTTGGCATCTGTGACAAGTTTTCTCACCTCTTTCAACTGCCTAACACTCAAATTTGTGCTTGGAGAACATGGCACTTTACAGAAAAGAGCAACCAGAGGCACAGGACTTGATGATTTCAACACAGGGGAGCTGAGGGGGAGGCTAAGCTGCCTGTCCTTGCCTCTAAAGCATCACAGAATCAAGGTCCTTCTCTTAACAGCTGCTTCTTTGGCTAAAGTGCACCCAAACATAGCTTGTCCAGATATGTCCTCCCTTCATCCCTCCCCCCAAATCAGGAATACCTCTAGCTGCATTGAGATGTTACTGCTGCTGAGCAATGGGGCTACCTCAAGCTATAAGTAGGGCAAGCATCTTCCTGCCAGCCTGTGGGGAACAACAAATTGCCTGCTTTGCACAGGCTTCACAAGATGACCGTCAGGTAGGTCTGTCCAGACCAGGCCCCTCTGCCTTGCCCCATAGCATATCAGGCAATATCCCAGCACTGCTGTTCCCTCAGCCAGCCTCAGTATCAATCTCAGCCTGATCCATCTCATGCTTCCACCTAGCAGAGCAACTTCTTCCACAATTTCAGAATTGTCTTCCAGCCCACCCTGTTTATTACTGCAAATGCTTTGTCTCATACTTCTGACTGATGCTTCATGTTTGGTGTGAAGGACCAAATAGCCCTGTAGCCAGTTGTACACTGCTGCCAGTACAGGGACGTGGGGCAGATTCCTTCCCTGTCTCAATGCAGGGGCAAAATTATTCCTTCCTGATGTTGTCAGAAATCCTATCTTGAAACATCCCCCATTTTATTATTTTAAATACTACAGTCCCAAGTGTGGTTGGTATGACCCACGGTTTAGAAACCAGTTACAGATTTTGAAACCCTCTCAAGATTCTCCTTAGATGAAACAATTCCTGCACTTCCCATCAGTCTGCCTCTTCGTACAGATTTCAGTCTTAAATAGTTTTTTGTTAGTTGTTTCTTCACTTCTTGGGTGAGAGACTATCACTTCTCTAAGTCCTTGAACAGCAACTGTTTGGCTCTTTTGGTGAGGCTAGTGTAACACTAAAGCGCTTGTTCACTCAATGGCAAAGTAGTCTACATGTGACCAAGAATGAAGCAACCTGGGGAGAGATACTGTTTTAATGCTCTTCTTGTTGACAGCTAATTCCCTGGATACTCTTTGAAATAGTTACTTTTCTATAAAAGCAGCACTGCTGTCGCCATTAACAGACTTCTTGATGTGTCTTGCTTGGAGGGAATTTTTAGTAGCCATACATTATGTACGCATGTGCATGCCTGTGCATAGAAATACAGTCACTGAATTTATGGCATGATTACTGTTTTCCTTTTTACGCACTCACAAACGAGATTCTGAAAAATTAAAGGCAGCTACAGTGAAGCTGTTAATCCACTAATGTAGAATTATTCAATCTATGTCTAACCACCTTGATCCATTCTATCAATACCCAGATGAAAGGATAGTTTCTGCTTTTCTAGTAACTAGCCTTGCAAATGCATTCTGAGAATTCTGTCATGCTGAATTACATGGCTCTTATCATTTGCAGATCTCTTTTGAAAGCAGCCCCAGGTTACATGCATATTGGATTATGGTGCATCAAAGAGATTAAAATAGTTGTGTTATAAGGGCTTTTTCTCATTCTATTTGCGAAAAATTGCATTAAAAAGACCCTTCAGAGAAAACAAAAAAGGGCTCAGAGGAACCAAACTGGAAGCAGCAGCTCATAGAAAAATGCAGAATGGCTGACAGATTCCTGACAATATACACTGGTGTTTTGTTTCTTGCTTTAATGTGTTTTATATCCTCATGAAGAAGCATAAAATTGGGCATTAACGTGTGAAAATAGAAACTACTTACACGTTATCAGCTCATTTTATAGTCTTGTGAAATTGTAAAGAAAATCGCAGTTACTTTCAGATGCTAATTTTCTCAGGTACTGCTCACTGACAGGCTTGAAGTGAATTTGTAGGTGACTGAATATCTTTTAGAATGCAACACTTGATGTTCAGCAATTTTAGAGTAAGATGGGGCATCTATATTTAGATTTTCCTTTACCTTGAGGTCTGCAAATTTGAAAGTTACATTTGATCCCGTTCCCATTACCAATAAAAAGCCCACAACACCAAGTTGTGTAGAAAGTATATGTTGCTTTTTGTATAAGTATTTCAAAGAGCTACCTGTGCACAGAAGGATCAAAACCAATTAGAGTTTTATAGAAATAGCAGTTAAAATGTGAAAGAAGAGGAGTAAGTTCAGGAGAAGAGAAGAGGAAGGGGGGGGTGTGCTTTTGAGAATTACAAATACCTAGGTGTCTGCATCATGCTCTTGACTGAGGGAGAATCCAAGTCCTGAGAAAGGATCTTGCCCTTCACACCAATAATCCGTTTCTTGAAAACTAACAGATTATCTGATGTTGAGGTACGTTTGGTGGAAAAGTCTAGGATACTGAGTAACTCAACTCGAAAATAAACAAAAGCATGAAGCATTGTGAGCTGTATCAAATATAACTCAAAAGAGGTTATCTGAGATTCAGGATGTTCTCTAGACAATCTAAAAAGGATTGGGTTTGGAGACTGTGACATATAACCTGATTTTACTGATTTAAGTTGATCTGTAGTTATTTTTAAAGCACATGTACCTCCAGATTATCTGAATATATTTTAGAACATTATAAGGAATCAAATGTGTTAGTCTATTTTACCTGCATCATAAACTACTAGGACTAAGGAAACGGCATTAGGAGGAAATAGAATGTAGCTAAGATGCTAGAAATTGGGGGTGGGAAGTTCACTTGGGGAGGACTGCAGCTATTATTCATCACATCTTGGCAAAGAAGGAATATTCAGATTTAATACTAAAACTGAAACAGAGTGGGAGAGCATGTATGCTCTGGTGATCTAATCTTACTGACCTCTGCCCCACAGTGCATGGGGTAGGAAAGAAGGCACTGCCCTCATCCCTCCCAGCAAGGGCCATAGGGGAAGGAGGAGTTCTCAACCCAGTTTCTCTTAAGGAAACACATCTTGGAGGAAAGTGTTCTCCATCTGTTTGATCATCAGCATGGTAACACATTCTCTGGGGGTGGGGAAAGGTGGCTTTGACTCTACCCTGTAATGCTGCTGACTTTATAATAATGTGTTTTCTGATCCTGACCATTCCTGC
>NW_009939731.1:18560-26324 GCF_000696875.1 Nestor notabilis
CTGCACTTTCTGTTTACAATTCGCATGCTTTGCAACTTGAGACATAGCTGTGTTTTGTACTATACTTCTTGTGTATACTGCTGAGTACATACTCAAGATTGAAGGCTCATCTTTGTAATTAAAATGGCATTCAGATTGCATTTGAAGATCAAGCACCTTGTTGCACTGGTTGTGATTAATCCTGAAGAATGCCCAGTACTAATCACTGAATCCATTGATTTGGGAGCACTGACTGAAGATTTAACATATTGACCAGTCAGCTTTCCTGAAGTATATATAATCTTAACAATGGTTTGTGCTACATCTATGACTACAGATGATAACACAGCAAAGGGAAAACATAACATTTTATTTTTTTTTCTTCAGCCTGCTGTTACGAGCCTAGAGATGGTAATTCTGGACCCATCTCACACAGACTGTATTCATGCCAGCTACCTGAGAAATTTACCCCTTCCCAGGGAAGTGGCCTGCCTAGGGGTACAGTTGGTACTGGACTTTGTGCTTTTCTGCAGCTTTGGGGTGGAGCCGAAACTGGGATTTACAGAGGAACAACTCAATTTTCTGTGTCTTTATCAGGTAATAATTGAACATGCTACGTGAATTACTCTGTAGCTGCAAGCCAATCGTAAACAAAACAGGCAACACAGCAAATACCTCAATATATATAAGTTTTTTTGCAACCTCATCACCTGCAGTGTTTACAAGATTATTATTTTAAAATTATTATCTAGCAGTACCAACCTGCTTACTAGACCTGGTAAATTAACCTTTGCAGCAATAATTGGCATTAATTCTTTAATTATTTTTTTAATAAAAACAAAATTAATTTCAGGGACTGAAAAATCTCAAATTTGCAGGGTTGCATCGATTTTAGAAAAAATGTCAACTAAGATATACTAACAAATGGTTTTGCTTTTCACATTGATGTTTCTGGGTAGGAAGACAGCTCAGCCAGTGTAGATGGTTTTTCAGGCAAGGAAGCCCACAAAAATGTGAATGTGCTGATTGTGAGTTAATGTGGCCGTTTCCTATTAATAAAAAACAGTAATGAGGTGGTTTGTTTTTTATTTTTTTTTATTTTTTTTATTTTGAAACCTCCTGTACCATTATTCTGAAATTAGTTATAGCACTAAGATTATTTCAGGAGAAAGAAAGATTGATATTTTGTTTTACTTCCTTATTTCTCAGCTAATGTATTAGTATTGAGGTGGGGGATGTACTGGTTACTACTAGCCCTATCACATTCTGTCTGAGCTTATAAAAGCTTTTATATTCCTTTCCTTTAAGTGGTGTCTTAGGAATTTCGTACCTATAATTTGGACTCTGTTCGGAGTGAGAAATAAAATTTAAATACATTTAAAATGCTTATTACTCTTAATAAGAAACTTTCTGCTAGATTCTTGAGAGTTTTTGTGTGTGGACTAAGGTGAGAAGGGACTTTAGGGTCATTAGGAAATAGTGGACCTCACCTGGAGCTTTATTAAGTTTTGCCACCCAGCAAACTAAGTTACCTTTTCTTCACAGATAAGTCCTTAAGATAAAGTTGTTTCCTTGTTTTGCAGACATTTTTAATTATGAGATTTTACTCTCCTTCTGTCACTTCCTTGCAAGCTTGTGACACTTAAGACTTTCAATCTTCTGCTTGGTGCTGCTGAGTTCTAGCCCAAATAATCTGTCTCCAGATGATTATGGTGTCTTAATTAGAGAATTTTCATTTCATGTGAGGATAAAAGCTGAGTATCTTTTTTATGCTAATAATTTTCAAAATAAATGGCGAAGGAAGAGTAAGTGTCAGCAGTTTAGTATCATCAATGCAGTGCATCAATAACTTTTGAAGATCTTGTGGCGCTTTCATTTTGTATTTCATTAGGCTTTATAATTCTAATTTCTTTGAAATAAATACATTGGTGAATTTAAATATTGGACTTCAGCATTTGGAGTGTAATATATTGCAAAAATCCTATTGCAGCACAAGAACTAACTTCCTACTTCAAGAAGTAATTTCACATGTTGCTGTCTGTCTTCACAGCTACCATCACCTAGCTGTACAGAAGGTGGCTGACTGAAAAAAATCTGAATTTTGCTAGCTTGCCTCACATGTGTTGCTTGTTTCCAGCTTTCTGGGTGTTAGTGCTACTATTGTGGGGACACGATTTCCTGAACCATGAGTTTTGCAAATCTTAAATGGCTAAGGAGCCCTTGGAGGGATAAAGGGAGAACAAGTAAAGATTCCTTCACAGTGTACAGAAATGGCTCTTGTGGTGCAGTGACAGTCCATTGTGAGAAGAGTAGGACCAACACAACCACTGCTGGTTGCGGGGATGGGCTTTAGCAGCTTCCTACAGCCATGGACTGGAATTCTGAGTGGCTTTTCAGGAGGTTCAGTCCTGGTGTTGGTCAGACAACAAATCCCCCCCACACGTTACAAGAATGGCTGATTGAGAAACCATGGGCAGCTCAAGACCCAGAGTTTGGCCTTCCTGGCTGTAGCATCTCATCTGTGCTGTTCTATCTCACACAATCATGCAGTCACAGACCTTGTGATTTGATCACAGCACTGGTTCGATATGTGATCCTCAGGAAGTTACATCACTTATGATTAAGTTCTCCTACTGATCAAATGCTAATGACTGCATCTGTGTAAAAGAATAATGTGTGAGAAATATAATTATTTCAATATAACAAATGATGGCAAATGCTACTCTTCATGGTTTTTATAGCAACCAAATTTTATTTCAAGAGTCTCCGAACAGCAGTTTTGGAACCCTCACTTCTTAGAATTGAAATATCCTATCTTTGTTCAGGTATTTTTCTTGTAGTCCTGGGTGCCCTGGGTTCAGCTGTAACAGTTATTTTTCTCCTGTCTGGTAGCTGGTGCAGTAGTTTTCCATCCAGAAACCAGCATTTTCATTGTAGATTTTTTTCAACACATTTTTTTCATTTTGAAATGCAACTAGAATGCTGGTTCTGTTTAGTTTAGCTGTTCTTGGGAATGCTGTAACAATGGGCAGGTGAACTACTTAAATAGTTCCAAAATCTGCAGTAAAAACCAAGCACATGTCTGTTTTAGTCCCAGCATTAGCCTGTGTCTGTCTTTCTACTCTTATAAGAATTCTGAAAACATTGAGAAGCACTTGCCATAATTGTATTTTGATATATTGTTGGATTTTCTCTTTTTCGTATAAATGGTTTGTTTATTGTTTTCTATTGAGCAGAATACTTATAAAAAGAAAAGCAGATGCTGGAGTTATGCTTAATGCCTAAAGAGTTACATGTTTGTTAGCGAAGTGGAGGTTCTTTGGTTCAATACTGATCATGCCTGACAGCAAAGCTCTGCTCTGATAAACGATTAAGTATGCTGAAATATACATTGCTTACAGCATCTGTGGTTGAGTAGTATTTTTTAGGGCAGTACATCAAGGGATTAAAGTAAAAGAATGGAATTTCTGTCATGTGATAATAACCCTTTAGAAATAGGCTTTAATTCCTATTGCATTCAGGAAAACAACAATGGTATTTTTTTTTATCTTTGTTCTTCTTATGACTTTTGCTTTTGACTTTATACAACTGACTTACACATCCTTCTAAATAAATTCCAGAAGGCTGGTTAGCAGGAAAATAAAAGCATTGTAGTATTAAATTAAGGACAAATTACTGGGTTGGGTTTTGATTGTTTTTTTTCTTTTTGAATACTATCTGTAGTAGACTTGAGTAAAACTAATGGCACAGTGGAAGTGTGAAAAGTTTGATTAAGAATTAGTCTTTTGTAGTTCAGATGGCATGAAGTTATAACTTATTACTGGAGTAACTGGTTCAATCTAATTTTTGAAATGGTAATGGTTTTCCTCTCAACCATGACAAAATCTCAGTAGATTGACTGAGGTACTTAGAACTGTAGGTTTTAAGCTTCTCTGTCTGGAAAAGCAAGGCTAAAAGGTATTTTGGGGGGGGAGAGAGGAAATAGCAGAGCAAAAAGTAGTTTGTTTACATTTAGATTTGTCTGTAATAATATTTTCAAAAAGTCAAATACAACAATGGAAATGGAGTGTCTAAACTAGGTGCAAGTAAACAAGTACAGGATTCTCAATTAGCAATCACATTACCTTTCAGTCAAATTTCAGACCAGTGCTACAATTACTGAACTAGAAATCCAATTCTTTCATATTTTGTTGAACATAAATCTAGAATTCTCAGAATGACTGAGCTGATACTGTGAACTGGAATCTTAGTTCTGATTACTGTTTAGTAGAAGGAGGAATGAAGGGCTTTAGTTCTGTGTCGCATTCAGTAATGACTAACTTTTAGGTTCTTTGGCATGCTAAAAACCATCCCATATTTGCTGCAGCACAGAGATGTTCTGTTAGAAAAGATGATTGCTTTCTCAGTCCTTCTTAAGCTTTTTTGGTGCCTTGGAAGGCACCAAAGTAGAATGATTGTGAAGTCACTTTCCTTGAAAGGGAATAAATTTTAAGCTTCAGTACTGCTGAAACATTGCCAATCACGTAAGATTTGATCTGATGCCCACTGAGGACGATAAATGTGCTTGCGATGGCTTCAAATCAGCCATAATTTGCAGTGGTTAGTGTAGTATTTCAAAACCTTTCTAAATATTAAGTTTTTAACTGATATAAATAATGGATTAGAAAATTTTTTCCTTAAATTTTTAAAGGGGGGAAAAAAGTTCCAGAGCTATCAGAAGATTTTAAGTCCAGTAAGTAGCAGCTACCATAACGTTACCCAGAATGGTATGGAGAACAGGAGCAGAAAAGCAGACAGACGAAGTGAAACAGATTTATATTGGCCTGAGGAACAGCTAGTAGATGTTCTAGTGGTTCCAAAACACAAAGATCAGTCAAAGAGGAAATATATGTCTGCAGCTCATGAGCAGCTTTGTGTTAGAAAGTAGTGTGCGTTAAATAGAATATTTAAAGCTTCTGACGTTAAAACCCTTTTTCAAGAAAGGCAGTGATCAAAATAAAGGAAGTTATGATTTCAAATTTCCATTCCTCTAGAGAGAGAATCTCAGATCAAAATTGTTTATACTGAGTATAACAGTGAATGTGGGAAAGGGTATAAACTGACCCTAGTTATGCATTATAGATGCCCCAGCTTCATTCTGCTCATTTATTGCAACCTGTGATGCACTACCCCTAAATTTAATACAGTGGTAACAGTATAGTAGTTATGTAAGGAGTGCAGTACCTGTTATTCATAAGAGTGCAAATGGGAGAGCAGCAACTGGAGGATGTTTCTCTTGAAGGATATTCAGGTGAAGTCTTCCTGGGCAACTAACCTGTGTATGCTTCTCTGTGTTTGTGTAAGTTAGGTACTCATTTGTCCTCTTGTAACATAAGAAGTCCAGTATTTGTAATGCCTGAGATGGAGTAAAAAACCCACACAAAAACCCCAATAAACAAACAAAAACTCCTCCTTTTTCAGGTATGATGTGTCAAAACAAAAGTTTATCCAGGAACATATCTCATGTTAGAAAGATGGAAGCTAGAATTTGGAGAAGGTTATAAAGCATGTAAGCTGATGATTCAGTTTGACTGTAAGATAGTTGGGTTCAAATGCATAAATTAATCAAATTTGGCTATTGCCTGTTTTGACTGTTGCACTTTTTATGAGACGCTTCAAATAATTTGGTTTGTATTTTATTTAGAGGAAGGGAAAGAAATTTAAATATCTTTTGTTTTCCAATGCAGCAGAATTCAGGTTTTCTTCTTCTCTTAGCTCTTCACATGCAGAAATTTGCAATTCCCTAACCAACTTTCTGTACATATCAGGAATTTGCAATAAACTCTTATGTATTAACTATTGATTCACCTTTTTACTCATCCCATTTGAATGGCTGATGTGCTAGATGGCAGGAGAACAACAATATTAATATTTCTTTGAAGTTGCTTTACTTTGGAGAGAGAAAGTAGCACCTGCAGAGAAAAAAAGACTTGACAAGAGGCAAATTGTTCAGTGTCACTGGAAAGTAAGAGAAAATAAACAAATGCAGAAAGAGAGACTCATAAATGTCAAATCATAGCAGTGTCACCAGGAAAATACTTTTTCCTCTGTGACAATGTATACACTGGTGATCTTTTTCAGGTGACCTGTGTCTTGACTGTATCAGGAACATAACATAGCAGAAAATTGCTTCAATGTCAGAAAATAAACTATTCAAAAGAAAAATTATTTCCCCCAAAATGTGGTTGATAAGCACTCCAGGAAAGTATATCATATGGAGGAGATGAATGTCAGGGTTAAAAACCTGAATGACCAAGTCACCTGCTGTCAGCTTACTGATTTTTTTTTTTTTTTTAAGCTGTACTTTTTCAATCACACTTCAGTAATGACATTATCTGCACACTGTGTTATGAAGAGTAAAAAATGGAACACTTGCTGAGTGCTGTTTATGAAAGCGCAGTATAGGGCAGTTGAAATCATATTTTCAAGGGCTTTTAACTTTGCCTGGACAACAAGAACAACAAGCCTGCTGCTTTTTTTTCTTTTTTTTCTTATTCTTTTTGCTCTCTCTTTTTCACTTCCATGTTAAATGTTGCAACTGATATCTGATACACTGGAGTCATGAAATAAAACAATAGAGAGAAATCATGGACTTTATCTACAGAGATTTTGAGACTTCACTCAGGCTGGGTGAACTGAGAAACAGTGAAATGAGTGACATTAGATGACACGGTCTAGGCTAGTCTCTAACACATCTTTGAGCAATTTGTCACAATCCTAATGCTAGCTAGAAAAGCAACAGAAATATTGTTCTGACAAACGGTGCTTAGTACAGAATGTCATATTCTCATTTTCAGAATGCCAAAATCTATTTCTGGTCAGTCTTAATGCAGTCCTAAATAAAATCCCCTGTTAACAATAAATATGAAAGCCCATTCCTACACTGAAGCCTGCACTGGTTTTGCCTCATAGGTGCTTTATATTTCTGGTGTGCTTTGGGTTTGATAAAACATTTTCCATGATTTAGGTTGCGTTCTTGGTGAAAAATTTATTTTCTTATTGGATGGAATATTCATTGAAAACAAATGAATATTCCATCCACTACTACTTTTCCTCCTTTCAATGTGGTGATAAAGGCTGTTACAGTGTGGGAATGTCAAGAGAGAACTGGGAAGAACATTCCTTCCAGTAGCTGAATTTACTCCTAGGAAGTAAAGTGTGATATTTCAAGAAAATTGGGCATGATGGCAGATGGTGGTGCAATTATACATAGTTCAGTCTAACCAAATGGGGGGGGGGGCATTTTCATAGAATTTGAAAGAAAACAAACATGTACAAAAGAAACGTACTGATAACATGCTTGTTAGGCTTGGAATGTAACAAATGAGATGCAATGTACAAATTCCAAACCTATGCAGTCAGGTAAATACAAGAATTTCAGCAATAAGCCAGGGACTTCAGCTGAGGAAGCCAAAGGAGCAGGGGGGTGTTGGAACACTAATTCGGGACTGGTTAGGGGCAGCTGTGAAAAACATAGATATGTCAGCTGAACTTCTTTTAGCTAAGGTAAAACCAAATCTCACATAGAATTTTGGGTGTATTGTAAAAGAACAAGAACTGGGCATAGTCCACTCTCCAGTGATCAAACCAGAAGAATAAAAAACTTTAGGGGTGGAAAGACAAAAAAACAACCAAAAAAAAAAAATCCCCCAAACAGCAACAAAACCTCCCTAACTCCCAACAAAGCCCAAAACAGTGTTGATGCTCTAATCAGTCTATATGTGTGTATATATATATATAAAACAA
>NW_009939732.1:0-3154 GCF_000696875.1 Nestor notabilis
CGTGTGCAGGCGCCTGGCGGCTTGCCCCCCTTCCCCAGAGCAACCGCGTGTCCCCTCACCTGGATCTTCTCCGCCACCTGGAACTGCTGGTAGAACTCCTTCAGGCCCTGGGAGAAGCCCTAGTCTCTGGCAGCTTCGCACAGGGTGGAGATGGGCTGCAGGAGCTGCAACTTCTGAGCCTCCTCCTGGGCAGCCGGGGGGCAGAGACACACACTGGCAGTTTGAGAAGGGGCATACGTGGCCAGCAGGACTGGAGCACTGGGGCTGCAGTGCTGTGCAGGAAACCTGGGGGAGCAGTTCTGCCCAGCCAGCAGTCCCCAGCAGCCCTGGCAGCAGAGCCGGTGGCCCCGTCAGGATACGCAGGCACTGCTACCCTGGAAATGGCTGCAGTTACGTTCACTGAGCTCTTCACAAAAGTCTGGATGAACTCCATGGTTACTTCCTCCCTTGTATACAGAGGCATCCATCTGGGTTTAGCAGAGGAGGGGCTGAAGGCAAACGTGAGGAGAGGAGGGAGCTCTGCCCTCTATCTAGCCCCATGCCTGCTCCCCTAGCTCAGTGTCCCCATGCGTGTCCGGGCTAGAGGGTGCCCAGCAGATGGGCTGCAATGCTGAGCATGGCGCAGCATGGAAAGCCACAAGGGCACCGGCCTTAGGAACTCACTTGCAGGCAGGCTGGAAAGGTCTCTGTCCCCCAACAGCACTGCCCAGCTCCAGGCCAGGAGTCTGTCCAGCCCATAGCCCAGAGCAGGAGCCAAGGCCCCCTCTGCTCCCTCCTAGCAGCATTCCAGCAGTGCTGTGCTCCCTGCCTGTGGGACCCCTGTGCCAGTGCCCTGCAAACAGGATTCTGGGTCTATCAGGCTGCGGTTGCTGGCCCCAGCCCAGCAAGGCTCCTCACTTACTGGTCTGCTGTGGCTCCAGCACACACAGCACGGGGGCCTCTGGTGGACAGCTGCTCTCCTGGGTGGCCCTGGCCTCCTCACAGCACTGCCTCAGATGGATGGTGTCTCTCTGCGCCATCCTTGGGGGACAAAGCGATAGGGTGGGGAGTAGGGAAGGTTCAGGGAAGTGCTTTGGCACCGCATGGCTGCTGGGGCAGTGGAGAACAACATGGGCTGTGCTCAGGGGTCTGCGCCAGCCTCGCACTCCCACTTTGTTCTGTCAATGTCCTGCTGGGCACTGGGGTGAGGGGTGCAACCATGCTGGCTTAGACGCAATGCCCCAGGGTGTCACTAAGGTGGGTCACAAAGGGCATGTCACAAAGGGCACCATGGTAACCCGCCACCCAGGACATGAGGCGCAGGGGGCGTCCCTGTGAGGGGCACAATGCCCACTCCCCCCCTGGGCACTTGAGTCCCCTTGGGGTGCCCTTGAGCCTCTCTTTTCCCTCACGCTATTCGGGGTCTTGGTATGTCAGGATAACAAGAATGTCTCATGATGCCCTAAGCCAGAGCAGTCAAGAGGACTCAAAAAGACCATGAAAAGAACTGCACGTTCACTGGAGATGGCATTAGATAAGCAAGGTTTCTTGTCCAAGTTGTGTGTTTAAGAAGGTTAAGGGCTTAGGGAGAGCAGGACACAGGAGGAACAGCACCTGGGAGGGCTCAAGGGCAGGGCAGTCACAGGCTGCTGCACCGCTGAACCCCGTGAGCTGCAGGAGGCAGCAGAGCAGGACTGGCAGCTCCTGGCCAAACATCTGCACTCCAACTGGGAGCAGAGGCAGGCACGGGAGCACCAGCGGCAGCAGCAGGAGCAGGAGCAAATCTGCCAGCTGCTGCGCTCCAAGGAGGCTGAGCGGTGTGAGCTGCAGGAGAAGAGCAGTGCAGCAACCAGCCACCCACCACCCATCAGGCACAGAGCCTGCAGCAGCAGCTGGCCAAAGAGCTTGTGAGAGGAGCGTGGAGCACCGGCAAGGCCTGCGCTGAGCTCCAAGATGTCCTCAGCAAGCTATGCTGGGAGAGCAGCGAGGAGCAGCCACCCACAGCCACTGCTCCCAATGGACTGCTGCTGCAGAGGAGCCTCTTCCTAACCTGCATCTTGGACTGGTTCGAGGGCGAGCAGCCCAGTTCCTGCGGCGAGGACAGGGCCAGGGACTGTGCCTGCACACGGTGCTTGGCCCATTTCCAGTTCAGCAGTGACAAGGAGGGCTGTGAGGGCTTCAGGGCTCCCTGAGAGGTCTGCAGAGGGGGACAGGCATTGGGGAGGTTGAGGACGGGGCTTAGGGCCCCGACACCTGCAGGGACAACTGGGAAGCCTCTGGGGACTCTGGTTGTTCAGGCCTGAGTGCCCATGGGCTACTGCTGAGCCCTGCTGGACCATGTAGAGCAGGGGTGGGAAATGTACTGGCCAGCTTCTCCAGCCCTACCTGAAGCCCAGGCCACCCCTGTGGTGTCAGCACACCCTTCCCCGCACCACTGCTCAGGTTTGGAACCTGTACCTTGGCCATGTTCTCGGTCTCGTCACACATGTGCAACATGAGTGGACCAGGCTATTCCACACCTTATTCTGCATCTGCCGCTTGTGTTTCCAAACCATCATGTGCATCAAGTCTTTGAAGAGGCAGATGGAGAGCTCTCACACCTGACTAGACTCCTGGTAGGGAGGATGACAGGACTTCAGCAACAGCTCTCCCTGAGCACCGGCATCACCGTGGCTGAGGAGAGGGGGCTCAGGTCTCCCAGAGGCATCAGCTCATCAAGGAGAAGCTGGGCTGGCCTGCAGAGCCCAGAAGCCATCCCCACGAGAGCACAGGAGTGTGATGAGGGGAATGGCCCTGCCCAAGTGCTGTCCTCTGGCCTGGGCCATGTCACAGAGGGAGGAGGCGCCTCCTGGCAGGGCTCCCTGCACACCAGGGCTCCGTCCCTTCTGGGCACCTCTGCTCCACAGGTCTGTGCCCAGCTGCCCAAGGCAGAGGCAGCGCTCCCAGCACCAGGGTCTGACAGGTCCCTCTCTCCCCTTTCAGCAAAGTGGAGATGGCACTGGAGGACAAGAAGAAAAGCCTCTTGGAGGCCTGCTTTAGGAGTGTCTTCTTCCTTCCCCCAAAGCAGACATGGAGGGCCTTGTACCTACTCTCTACTTCAGGGTAGGTGCTGGGGTGCTGCCAGGAGGCCTCAGGGCTGCTCCCTGGCTGCCCCATGCCAAGATGGCGAGCCTGG
>NW_009939732.1:3191-13359 GCF_000696875.1 Nestor notabilis
CCCCCCCCCCTCCAGCCAGCGGCAGCCTGGCCACATGAAACCACAGCTGTATCTGAGGCGAAGTGGGGAGCATTTCTAGCCCACGCCACCAGTCGCTCTGAAGAGCCATATTTGCCGATCAGCACCAGCGAGATGAAGGGAGTATGGCGGGAGGACGAGTGACATGGGACAGAGGTGGGGAGGCTATGCCAATATCCTCGGCAATGCCTGGCGAGACAGAGAGGAAAGGGTGGAGAGCGACTACGTGATGCTTTGCAGGGAGAGCTGATCTTATTAATAAAAGCTGCTTCTTCCCAAGGCCTTGATAATTTCTCCTGCTGCTGATTATTTACAGCTGTGGAATTTAATACTCCAATGAACAAAGCGCCCCGAAGCAGAGAGGGAGAGAGCAGACTGTTAACTCTTCTGCATGGTGCAAGGGCTTTTGGCTGGGATTTGATGTGTCAATGCTGTGGACATGCTGAGCAGAGATACCAGCAGTGAAGGAAGCCCAGGGAGCAAGGGAAGGATGGATCCTGCCCTGCAGAGTCCAGCAGGTATTTGGAGACCCTCTCCTGCAGGCAGGAGGTTGGCCTGGCTTCCCTCTCCCCTCTGACCCAGTGCCTGAGCTGCCAAGCCTCCAGGAGAGAACTGCATCGGCAGCTCTGCGTTTCATACCCTGGAGGCCCCTGTGTCCTCAGCTTACCCTGCTGCAGGTGAGGCCTCCTGGGGACCTGTCCCTCCTCCACAAGACAGAGCCAAGGCATTTCAAGAGCAACGTGGCAGACTTGTGAAGCCAGTTAAACCAGCTATTTACTGCTGTTAGCATCATGAAATGCAGATTCAAGGCTTCCTACAGCTTTCTAGGGCCTGATAGAGAAGGGCCAAGAGCTGAGCATCAACCCCAGGAAACAAGGGAAACATAGTATCGACCATCCTATTACCACTTCTCCTCACTTCCTCTACCCCTCTGAGCAATGAGTTTTGTGCTGTCAGTGAACTTAAGCCTTTCCCACCATTCTCCAGATGCACATAGGGGATCCTGGGCCTTGTTTTGAAGAGGAACAAGGCAGACATGGTTAGGAGTAAAGCTCAAGTGGCTGGGCAGCACACAACCAATTTTTCTGGTACAGGCATGCATGAACACAAAAGCCCAAAAACTCATCGTGCAGAAATAACAGCCCCTCCTGCGCTCTAGACAGATACCACCTTCCCAAGCCTCCTGTGCATCCCACACAGCTTGGACCAGACCATGGGGCAAAGTACAAAACCCTGGAGGGCCACAGGTTGGGCTCCCCTAGGGATGGCCTCAAGCACAGTGGTAAGAAACACACTCTGGCTTGTTCAGCTTTTGCCATTCCTGGTGAACCAGGAATGGCCTGCTGTCATCAGGGAGCTGCTAGGCCAACAGGATGGGTTGAGCATCACTGACCAGGTTTGGCAGGACAAGGATGTCAGGGAGCAACCTGAGCTATTCCTACCTCCTGGATGCAGGAGGTGGAACATGCTCTCCAGCAGTACATGCTGTCCTTAATGCTCAACTGCTGCTCTCTCAACCTACAAAACATTGCTCGTTTCCAAGCCGAGAAGAGACTGCCATGATTTCCAATCCCTGCACTGTATGGTCCCAGAAATGGGAGGAAGGTTTATTTTTACCTCCTCTGGGGTTAGCCCCCAGTATCATAAGCTACAGCAACAAATCCTTTAATCCCAGGAGATGTATCTAATACAGGAAACCACAGTGGGATGCCATGATCACAGCTGGGGTCAATCGGAGGAGGAGGAGGAGGTTTGGTGCAGAGACTGGGACACATGGCCACAGTTACAAGCTCCATGATGACACTCTTCGGGCAGGGGTGGATGTCACAGGGTGATGTTACCCTACCTGGGAGGTTTCAGCTCTCAAGGGCTGAAGGTTAGCCACCATCCACATTCATACTGGGGAGTTAGAGCTACAGTCAGGAAGCCCACCAAAGTCTTGCCCTTGGTTTTGGTATGAGCATAGCCCCAGCTAGGGGAACTGCTAAACAAGGGGTGGGAGATGAGAATTTCCTTGGAGTGCCCTAACCCTGACTCATTCCTTTTCCTGCCCTGGGAGATCCTGGCAGAAAGAGCAACTAATGGGCTGTGAATGCAGCTTCACCTCTCCCCACACACCATGGGCAGCCTGGGGTGCAGCTACTGTGGATCACCACTGGAAGCACCTCAGTACCCGGGACAGGATGCCCACAGAGCCCTTCACAGAGCTGCAGTCCTTTAGCAGACTGAGGTGTCAGCAGAGCTCACCACACCATGTCACCAGGCAAGCAGAAGGCTAGCCTCACCGTACAGGAGCCACAGGACCACTACATCCTGGCCTTAGCCCTGGGGAATACTCACCAGTGCCACTCCTCACTCCACACCCAAGTGCTACAAGGCCATAACTATGAAAAGCAGCCCATTTGAGCTGGAGTGAGAAAGGAACAATCTTACACCAAATGCCCTTGGATATGACCTTGGGATTTGCTTCCCAAGCTCCGCCTTGGTCCATGTTGTATCCTGGGACTTGAGTGTTTATTTTTGAAGAACCACATTAGGTCCATGGAGTTTATAGCCTTCAGACATTTTCAAAGCAAGCTTGTATTTCAGGTGCCCAAGTGACAGCATGTCATTGGTGTTTATGCTACAACTGGGGACATCACTTCCCAACCTTTTGGGGAGGGTGTGTGTACTATTCATATTGAGCACGCTCACCCTTCCTGGTGTGGAGGTGAGTGTCCAGGTTCATTTTGAGCTGTGTAAGCTTGCTGGTGCCCTGGAGTAATAAATTCCATGAGGCAATTTATGCTTTGGGTGAAAGGAAAAATGAAAAAAGCTAATTTTATTTCCTCCACCAGACTGTTTGATTGAATGTCTCCTCTATTGCACACTCAGAGAGGGCGAATGGAAGTGCCTGATGTGCTTTCTGCACATCCTTCTTTTTATCCTTCTGTCAGGAGCCCTCGTTAATCTTCCTTCTCTCCAGGCTAGACACTCCTGAGCTTTCCAATTCTGTTTCCTTGTTAAAGGGTATATCTACCGCAGGCCTAGGAAAATTCCCATCCGCTATTCCTGACAGCTTCTGAGATAAGCTGACCAGCCCGGCATGCACTAGCTCACTTGAGGCTCTACCACTGATTTACACAACAGCATTAAGACCAGATTCCGTAGCATTCACCACCCCATTTCTTATGCTGGAGAACAGGAGAAATTACTCAGAAAATAAGCTGCCAAGGCTGCCATCAGTGCTAACTTACTCACGGGAACGCCCTCTGGGCAGCAACCACACAAGCTTCGACCTGTGGGCTCAGCCCTGGCAGAGGTGCCAGCCCCAGCGTCCTCCCCTCACTTCCAGCTCTTCACCCCCTCCAGCTTATGGCAAACTGGATTTCCCAGTACAAGTGTCCAGCCCATACAGTCTCCTTATGTCGTGGTTCAAGCCCAGCCGGAAACTTGGAACCATGCAGCCGCTCGCTCTCTCCCTCACTCTTCCTTCCTCCCCCCGCTCTCGGAGGGATGGGGAGGAGAAGTGGAGGAACGTAACTCCCACGGGTTGAGATAACAGCACTCCAGTAACTAAGGTATAATACAAACCACTACTGCTACCAGTAATAATGATAAGAGAAATAACAAGAGGAGAGGACACAACCACTCGCCACCCGCCAACCGACACCCAGTCCGACCTGAGCAGCGATCTGGGCCTTCCGGGTAACTCCCCCCAGTTTCTATACTGGGCATGACGTGCTGTGGTATGGAATACCCCTTTGGCCAGTTTGGGCCAGGTGTCCTGTCCCTGCTTCCTCCCAGCTTCCCCTCCTCCCTGGCAGAGCATGAGACTGAGAAAAGTCCTTGGTTGGAATAAACATTACTGAGCAACAACTGAAAACACCAGTGTTATCAGCGTTGTTCCCAGACTGAAAGTCAAAAACACAGCACTGCACCAGCTGCTAAGAAGGAGAAAAAAAAAATGACTGCTGTAGCTGAACCCAGGACACCCTAATAGACACTCTCACCCTGCCCTTGTCTATCTTGAACAGTAGCTGCAGGATATAAATGATGCCCCAGATCCAGCTGTTTCCCAGTCCTCTTTGCTCTCCGTGGGTCATGCAGATCTTAAGCGGCACAGCCACGTCCTGAAGAGAAGCAGACAGCTAAAAAATGACAGCCCTCATTGTCTCTTCAGAAGGGCTTGGCAGGGTCCTCCCACTGCCTTTCTGCAAGTGGCCGGGTGGAAAACGCTGCTTAGCCTGCAAACCCTGCTCACTACCTGAGGTTTGGTAAGCCTCAGGAAAGGGGATTCGGCATCTGCCTCTGGGTGAATGGCCCTGGCAGGGGGTCTCAATGCATTTTGAGGGGTTGTTTTGCATCAGGAGAGTGGCCCAACTCCGGGCTTCCCAAGATACCCACCCAGGCTGTGCCTCCCCACTGCCCATCTCTGCCCCTGCTTTGCAGCCCGCTGCCATCCAGGAGCCAGCACCCCACTGCTGGGCAGGGCATTGTGTCCTTCCTCTCCCTGCTGTGAGCAGCTACCAGCCCTGTGGGAGTCACACTGCTGCTCGTAGACACCTCTTTCCACTGATTTCCCCAGCCCAGCTCGCCGTTGCCAAAACAGGACAGATGTGACCCTGCTGCCACTGGCCACTCAATACTGTTCCATGGAGACAGGGCTTAGCGGGTCTTTCCCCAACAGACTTGGTCATGCTGGGTCACTCCAAAGTCTTCATCTTCCTCCTCCTCACTGGCCGTGGGTCTGCTGCCCGACTGTGGGCCGACGGCTGGGGAACGTGCTGACGGAGGGAGGTTTTGGCACTTTGGCCAATCAGGCTTAGGGGCCCACCGAGCGAATGGCTTGGGGGCCAAGGGGGCAGGCTGCCGGGCACACCACCATGCCCACATTGCCACCTAGCCTCCAGCTCTAGGATGTGCAGCTTGCCACACTCACCCCTGCCAACCGATCCAGATCACAGTCTGGCCTCCAGCTGCATCAGCCCTGGTTCAGCCAGGGTGATGTCAGCTGTCTCCCCCTCCTCCCAGCCCCCAAAGTCACTAGCTGCCTCCCCCAGCTGTGTGGACCATCCACCCTGCTGGCACAGGGCCACACGACAGGGCTGCCTGTCTCTCAGCCTCGGTCTCCAAGCAGATGGAAGACATCAACTCCCCGTTGCACCCCTCTGTGATAATCTGTCTTGCCTGCTTCCTTCTGGTGACACCCCTTGTCACGGCCAGCTAATCCCCAGTGCTCGCCTGTCTCTTTCCAGACCTCAGCTCTCACCAGACTGTCCTATCACATGTCTTTTCTGGACAAGCATCTCCCCGAAGGCCATCTCTCCCTACCCATGCAGGATGACCTAGAGAAAGACCCCTTTCCCCCATCTCCCATGGAAGGATGTCTGAGCACAAAGTCCCCACCATCACCCAGGGAACAGGCACCCTCTTGGGAACTTCATCTGACACAAACCCTGTATCCAAACACACGGGAACAGTCACTGACCCAGGGACCCACTCAGAGCTGGCCAGGGAGGCACATTTGTAACAGGGCAAGAAGATCCTGGAAGGACTCTGCCTTTGGCTTTGCCTTCCCTCTGCAGCGGGTGGCAGCTCCCCCTGAGGCTGCACAGGAGATGAGAGAACTCCTCTTAAGCACCGCCTCACGGTGGGAAATTTTCCTGTTTACCATATAAAATCCTGTTAGTTGCAGAATAATAAACATAACTAGGAAGCAGGCGAAAGAATGACCTTCTTGCAGCAACTGAGGTAGGTGGTGTTTTGTTTTTCTTCCCTCCTCTAAGAGAATCATCCCACCAGCCTGCAGCCATCCTTCGTGAAAAGGACCTGCAAGAATTGCTACCCATGGAGGAAATTGCATCTGATTTCCTAGCAGGATGGATGAACAAGAAAAAGCCTCCCATTTGGTAAAAGCTCAGTCTCAGGTGAATGCCAAAAGAGGATGCTGCAAGCTGGAGCCCAGGAAACCCAGCAGCTGCTCCAGGGACACCACTGCCTTGCTGCTCAGAAGGCTCTGCCATGTCCACAGCAGAGTGGGGCCAGCCTGAAAGCTGAGAACAAGCAGGTATTTCCCCCGTGCTGAAACAAAAGACCTGGCAATGTTCAAGGCCAGGTTGGACAGGGCTTGGAGCAACCTGGTCTAGCGGAAGGTGTCCCTGCCCATGGTTGGAACTGGATGACCTTTAAGGTCCCCTCCAACCCAAACCACTCTGTGATTCTATTAATACAGGGGCTGCTCAAAGAAAGAGAGCCCTGAGAACCTACATCAGGCTAGGCCGCTGGCAAGGCACCATCCATCTGCTCCTGCCTGTGCAGCGCAAATGGATGGTACCGGAGCAGTGCTGGGGCACTCAGGGGCTGACCATCCTGCAACCGTGCTGGGGCTGAATTCAGTGGGATGGGTGGGAGCAGGCTAAGGGCTTGTCCACAAGCCAGGCCTTTTCCCCTCAGACAGATGCTGCTACAGGCAGCACCTGGAATTTGCAGTGGGACAGGGATTTCTGCTGAGGCTGCGTTCCTCGTTGGGGAAAGACAGGTAAAAACTGCAGGACATGCTCTATGGGATATGCTTAGCTCAGCTGTCTGCATGTCTGCTTATTAAGCTCTGAGGTTAAGGATTTAGTTCCACATATCAGTTTGCTTAGAAATAAAGCATCGCTTCACATTTTAATCTCAAGTATGCTGCATTGTCTTGCCTGCTTCCTGTTGTGCCCTCTCCCCAGGACCTCTTACCCAGCAACATGCTGGAAAGTTATTAGCAAATATTCCGTGAAATATTTAATATCCAAACAGCAGGATCTGTGCATCCCAGGAGATTCATAGCCCTTATGCTCAGGACAGGAAAAACAAGGATTGTTTGCAGGCCCTTAGGTCCTACTGGGAGACACTTCAAGGCTGGAGTTGTTGCCAAGCAAAAACTTCACAGTAAAGCAGCCCTTTAGACGAGTTACAAGGTATTACAGCTTGGGATGGACTCCTCTTTCACTGTGCCCACAGCCTTTACACAGAAACAAAGGATATCTTGAAAGTATACTTTCCAGCCATACACTAGTTGAAGCCAGCTTCCTTTTCTGTTCTCCAAAGGATTTAAATGAGGAAATCTGAGCTCCTTCTATCTGCAGGAAGGCCATGGCAAACATGTCAACTGGCTTATGATTTGTTTATTTAAAAAAATCTTATAAAAGTATTTGTTTATGTGTTTATTAGGGTTTGGGACCTTCAAAGGTTGCAGAAGGTTTTGTAAAGCAAGACCACAGAGTTGTTAAGTGGCATAAACACCTTCCTTAATAATGCATAAAAGCATACACCCTTTTTCTACTCAAAATACTTAAGCCTGCTGGAGGGATGAGCTGTGACAAAGCTGGAACACACCTCAAGCGGCTGTGAAGATTCATCCGCTGACAGCAGGGCACAGAGCTGACTTTCCCATCCCTTCGCCTAAGTCGGGTAGATCCAGCGCTTTGCAGCCCTGAACAAAGCTTCCCCAGTGCCAGGATGGGACCCACGCTCCCAGCGCTCCTTAAGGCCCCTCAGACTTGAGGCGGGCCTGGTTTAGTCCCACCGCTCCAGCCTGACTCCGCGCCGGGCGCCGCTAGAGGGCCCGGGCGGCTCGCTGAAGGGGTCGGGATTGGGCAGCCCCGCTCCATCCCCACCAGCCCGACCCGCTCCCCACGCACGCAGGGCGGGCACCGAGCATCGCCAAAGGGCTGGAGAAGCTGCTCTTCGTCCCTAGACTGCCCCGGGAGCATCCCAAAGTGATGCGGGAGCACACTGAAGCAGGGAGAAAAAAGCAGCAAACGATGCCAGAGCAGTTGGGCCGTGCCACGGAGGGAGGGAGGCCAGCCACGCTCATTGCACACATACTTTGTTCGCCATCCTGTTTAGCTAAATGGCATCAGCATCACTTTGGAGCACATAAAGTTCCTCCTGGAAGTCGACTGCACTCGGATACACTGGAAAGACTGACAGCAGCCTCATGAGCTCCTGCTCCACCATTATGCCAGTGGGCAGACATCTATGAAGCAAGCACACCAAGGGGTTAAAGGCAATGCCCGTGGTGTTCAGAGCACCAAGCCCAACATCCACTGGCCCATGGACAACAGAAATCAAGGCAGGTGCTACCGGCAGCAGCCGATTCTGCTTTCCTGCAGAACTGGGCAGCACATAGGTGTGATCCCCTCTAGTTCACAAGGTGGGACAGTACCATTACTTAAAGGTCAAGATTGAATTTAAATCCAAAATATCTCGTCTGCATTACCTGGAATTATGGAGAACAAGGATTCAGGGCTCAACTTTTCCATGGGCAATATGGATTCCACAGTGGGGAGCATGAGGCTGAAACATCTGCCAGGAGTAACTAGTTAAAATACGGAATAGCCCAGCACTAGTCTTCAGATCTTCATACTGGGGCAATGCAGGGCCAAGGTAAGGAGCTTTCCCAGCTCAACAGGGAGGGGATGCAGAAGGACAAGGCACTGCCAGTCACCATTGCCACCAGACCTATGAGGAATTGGCTCAGGGGCCCAAAGCTGGCCAAACTCCTGTGCGCTGCATCCCACTTCCCCAGCACTGCTATTTCTAGGAGTGCTCTGCCCCCTGTATTCCTTTACCTGCCACGAGCACCGAGTTCCTGAACCCAGCTCTTGCATTACTCAGAACACAACTTCCTGAGGCTGGCCAGGTGGAGAGCATATGCTGCACCTCAAACCTACCCTATTCACCTCCCCTTCCTACCTTTGCTTCCCTATCTGTGGCATACTCTGTTCAACCAAACACCATTGAAGTTTGTAGGCCATCATGCCCTCCCAGTTCTGATTACTCCTGAAGACTTTTCTTAGGCAAAGACATAGAAATTTATCCTTTTATTGAATGTGCCCAAGGTGCCAATTATGTATTTCTCCTACCCTTATATGTGAATGCATTTTGTAGACCCCATCTACCAGGGACTGCGCTTTGTGCCTTGTTCCCGGGGAACTGGAAAAGGCAGAAATACAGAAAAGATAGCATAAGCAGTACAAAACAAGAAGGATTTTCATGTTCTCATTTTAATGATTAGATACACTGCAGATGTTCTCCGAAATAAATCAATCTTCTTTTAGAGTAAAACAAGGTATTCCAACATTTAAATTAGTTGCCTGCAATTCTTAAACAGGAAGAGACTCTTGATGAACCTCAACTTTTTCACTTTTCACCATTTTCTTTCTTAGAAAAGGACCAAGGAACAGCTACTGTATGAAAGCATATAAACACAACTGCCAGACACCTTTCTTGTCTTTCATACAAAGTTGCGCGCAATGGCCAATACTTTGGAGAACTCTCCTTCTCTCTGTCGCAGGCTATAGGGTATTGGTGTTTTTATTCTAGTCCCCAATGGATTTCCATTATCATCTATGAGTACTACATTGTTGGAATCAAATCTAGGCGTCATGGTGGGACCAGGCATCTTGTGCCCTACAATTAAAGCTTTCTTCTTTTCTCCTTTAATAGCCAGAAGGATCTTATCTCCTACTTTGCCAACCCCAGTCTTGTTATACACATGGATACATTTTGGTGGACGGTGGTACGGTGTGTTCCCCAAGGCGCTGTTGTCCACCACACGCACACGGGTGAGCTTCTGTATCGCTTGGTGTGCTCCAGTGATACTAGCAAAAGACAGAAGAGAATTAGACAGATCTCCTCAATAATCCCTTGGGAGCAAGGGCAAACCCAGCACAGGATATTGTCATTACACACACCACTCAGAAGGCGCCAGCAACAAATACATACCACATGGGTGACACACTGACTGCATTCCGTGTGCTCTTTGAAAGCCAAATGCTACTTCAGGCTTTGCACACTCTTCACTAAATGTCAAACATAATGACCATTCTACTCTGAAACACAACTAAAAGATGGCATAAAGAGTGGCTCGCATTTACTGGGCTTTTTAGCGACTGCAGATGATTCCATCAACTTCAATTACAAGCAAAAAAATGTGCTTGCTTCTGCTACAAACAGCCTACAGGAAGCTCAGACTCAAGTCAGACTCTTTCAATCTTGTGCACAGTTCCTAGCAATAGGGGGTTTTCTGACCAATCTTCTTTTCAGTGAAGTCTATAAGGGTCTCCCATCTTATTCTGTTCTCAGTGAGACACCTGAGGTCCTGCTACGGCTGCTAAGCTGCCAC
>NW_009939732.1:13390-22170 GCF_000696875.1 Nestor notabilis
ATCTAACACACCATCACCCTCCCCATGTGGGAGAAACCCAGAGAGACATAGTCTCTTCTTTATCTGTTTGCTCTGTGAGATTATCAGGAGTAAGAAACAACAGAAATAAACTGCACAATACTAAGTTACTAGATTTGACTCTGACTATGCTTGGGAACAGCAGGAATGAAGTGAGAAACAATTTAACCTCCATTACAGAAGTAGCTATTATTTTATCCAGTAAGCTGAAATTCAAGTGATGTGTTGTTTGTCTTCAAAGGAGGCCCAAACACAGACCATCAGAAAAGCAGGAAGATCCTTTCTGCTGCTGAACAACTAATTTGCAGTAAGGTACCAGAAACATGCTTAGCCACACAGCTGCAGGAAAGCCAAACTGCTGTCAGCTGAACTACTCAAATAGACAGCATATGGAATCAACCTAACCATTCACCTTGTTTTGCAGAGCAGAAGTGTGTTTAGTATATAAAGATCAATGGGGATCATCACCCCTTCTAGAAGATGAAAGACGTGTAATTGCAATGCTACCTAGAAGAAGAGCAAGCCACCCCGTGTATCAAAAATGGTGTGGATGCTCCTCAGATGAAGCCGGCATTTTTATATCCAGTAAAAGAAGGCTAGCTGGGTCAGTCTGTGTTAGTCTAACTGCTGCAGAGGTCAAATGCTGCCCTCAAGATTTGCTTCCCACAGCGGAGGTCTACCTCAGCTTTCCCCTACAAGAGGGCACATGTCTCTCAGAAGTCACTCGCCTCTGCAAGCTGCCACCCTCTCCCATCCCCTGGCAGGGATGTGGTATACCACACCCTATCCCCTGCCTGTCAGCTGTGGCTGTACAGCAGGGAAAGCACAAGGGAGGAGTCTGGAAAGGGACAAGAGTGTTATAACATGAAGGAGATTGAGAAACCTGGATGGGCCAAACACACAATGAAGCAGTAGGAAACCACTAGACGTGTGATTGCCCAGGTACCACTGGACAAGATTAACTGCACAAGGAGGACCTTTTTCTTTCTCCTCCTTTCTTCATTTCTATCACAGTCTTGGAGCAAAATCCCACCACAAAAGAAAGGTTTTTCCATTAAGACTGCGGACATCTGCTCACCTCTGTGGACTTTGCCTCCCTCTGTCTGTCAGCATGTGTATCTCCTTGAAATACCTACTGGCCAATGCTCTCATGCAACCCATTTACAGAGAAAGCCAGTATGACTTAGGTACCTCCTCAAGATAGCTCCTGGGACTACCACATAACCTAGCCCTGAGCATTGTCTTAATACCCTCCCCAGAGCACAGTCACAAGAATGACTATTCTCATCCTTTAAGCTAAGCTCTGACCCTTTAAAGAGTTATATGCTAGAGATTCTCCATACCTGCACTGTGAGATTAGGCTCTAAGCTTTGTGCAAGACATTGTAAAATATGAGGTCCATAAATTTAAGAAGCTTTAAATGCTTTGAGCTTGGAACAAGGACCTAAAGAAAATTAACAAAATGGGCACTGTTAAGGTACAAGGAAATATTTTCACAGATTACTTTTGTTCTAAATACCTGAAATTATAAACTCTGGAATATTTTAAACATGTAACTGAAAAAAAACTGGCTGTTGCTTATTTGCACTAGGCTGAAAAACACAGGCACTTCCAACTTCTGCTTTCAGGCCACTGCGATGCCCTCAAGGCCTAAAAGCCCCCTTATACCCATATGAAAATGCAGGGTTCAGACCATGTTCAGACTGCCAGGAACCTGCCTATGTTGTGTCTGGGCTCACCTGGGAAGAGACAACTGTGAGTTGGGTTGTTTTTTTTATTACTATTATTATATTATCCTTTTTGAATCACAAATACTGTATCATACGCTTGACCTACTTAACAGCATCTCCTTCAATCAGGAAACTCTCCCAAGAAAACAAAAGCAAAAGCAAGATCTGAAAATTACCTGAAGTGCCGCTGGATCACCATACTGCTTAGATGGGTTAAGGATAAACCCAATCGCCAGTTCAAGAGAGCCATGTGGATTCTTGGTAATCCACCCTGCATAAGAAACAAGAGAATTAGGAACTCTGGAAAATGGACAGAAATTGTTTTGCTTCCTTTTTCTTATGTGAATCACACACCGAAGCTCAGAATCTCTTCAGATGCTGCAATCCACAGCACAAGGAGTGGTAACAGCATCTGCAGCACACCACAAAGCAGATCAACAACCCCTGCGTGAATTCAGGAGACAATATAATTCAGATGAGTATACTACAAAGCTGGATTCAGTATCACTGAATTGCAGTTGCCTGCACACAGAGGTAAGGACTCTTCTGTGTAAATTGTGAACCATATAACAAGCAGCAAGTTTGAGAATTTCAGATGTGAACTAATTTAGAGGCTGCAGTGACCTACCACAATTACTTGTAAAAGCTACCAATGTTACCTACAGAACAAGGAAAAAAATAGAGATACTCTACAGACTGGCACCAGAGCTTCAAGAAAGAATTTGCCAGACAAGAAACAAGGCAAAGTTCCACTGGTGAGGGCACGCTCCCCGTTAGCATACACAAGGTGTTCAGCAGCCTATGGTTACAGACCAGGATCATACCTTTGCCAGTCTCGCCCTGTTAAGGCTGCCCAGATCAACCAGCTCCCTCTAACTTCACAGTGCTCATTTAAGCCAAACCAAAACAGCACCCTGACTGCAGCAGAGCTGGGTTACAGGGGCAATCTCTGTCCAAGTGTTCCATGCCCTCTTCCCTAACTACATCTATGGCTGTTCCCTAACCTCATTCTGTCAGGATGATGGCAACCAGCTTGCACACGCATCTGCAAAGGCTTATCTGGACCCGGATCATGCTGACATTGGGTAGGGAGCAATGACCCAGGCAGATCCAAGAGAAGGGAGAAAACAACACAGGCTGAGAGCCAGTCCTCTTTCAGGCCAGCTCAGGTACAGCTAAGACTGACTGCAACCACTGCTGTGTGACACTGCTTGCTTAGGCCTTGGCAGGGTAACCAACATATGCCCTACTTCTCTCCTTTCTAAAGTAAGCATTAAAAAGTCATTGACCTCTTATCTCCCTTTGCCAGTTCCAATGAGCCAAACTGTAGCAGTACATTGTAAAACCATTTTCTTAACTTTAAACTCTTAATACTCTTAAGAGTTAATTTTTTAACTCTTAAATCCTTTTCTTAACAAAGCTGACCTAACATCTATATAGAGAAAAAAAATAAGACCTTCAGAGCCTTCTGACAAATGATGATGCCACATCTGGTTTTATTACAATCAAGTAAAGCCCAGGCTAAATCTTCACTCTCTCTCTACTGTTTTTATTTTTCCCCAGTGTGCTGTGTTTGCTTACTTGGGGATGTATGTTATTTTTAGGGTTTGCAGTTGTCCTACAGAGCAAGCTAACGCTGACAGCAAGATGAGAAGCACTAGAGATACGCACCAAAGCAATTCTGTAGAAGTGCTTCCTGAACAAAGAACATCATATGCAGCAAACCATCTTACCTGTCATATAGGCAGGTCTAGAAGAGAATAGCAACAGGCAGAGATTTGCTAAGCAAAGCCACTTTTCAGTGGGGTAGAAGACCTTTAAATGAGTTCAGAGCTTGCCTGCACTGTGCCCTCTCTGAAATGAGACTCCAAGGTGGCTGTGTTTTTGCCACAGCTGCTTACCTCACTGTGCAGTCCTACTGACAACAAGGCCCTGTGGTATTTACAGTGCTGCTGGCAAACAAGGGCCGCTGGGCGTTCCTGCTCCCAGGATTTCTATGCAAGTTCAACTGCATTGCCTTGCTGTAAGCCCACACTCTGTGTTAGCAGAGGACAGCCTATGTCCTGCTCTGCGCTTGCGTGTACCATTTCCCTGCACAAAACTCAAACTCAGTAACACTGCTCCTACTACCTCCAGAATCACACCAAGGCTTTGAATCCCTCTAGAAAACCCAAAGAGCAGCAGCCAGTTGGCCTCTCTGTTGTCTCTGATGGACACTTCTTAGGGAATTCAGCTGCCCCTGTCACCCCATCTCTATACCCCTGGCAGGCATGTGGCCTCGGTGGCAGAAGAGGATGGGTGTCTTCATCCTCACCACTATGTAGGCTGATGGGAGAGGTCTGCTGGCTCGTGGCAGGGCAGGCACAGGCATACACTCCCTCTGTCAGAGTGACAGCAAAGTCAGGCCCAGTATAGCAACATGTGCTTAAGGCAGCATGTCAGAGTCCTAAAGTGCTGCCTAAACTCTGAACTCAGCACCACTCTGGGGAGGAGTCACCATCTGTTTCTACCCTGTGGTATCAGTGAAGGTTTGAAGTTTAAAAACTACCATCAGGAGCATCAATGGTGTTAAATGCCCAAGGACTGTTTATTTTTCCAGATGACTCAGTACCCCCTTCTTTGCTAAGAATTATTCCTCGGCACATTAAGATGCGTCACAGGCTAAGAAACGTCCTATGATTGATTATTTGGTATGAGGCATCCTGTTAGGAACTGAGTAAACAGGGGGGATGCTTCCAATTAGCACGAAGGGTGGGGGGAAGAGAAGAATGCATCTGTGGGATGGAGTACAGCATTCAAGGGTGCAAGTAGGTTCACAAAGAGTGAATCACATCTTCAACTACCGTAACATGCCAGCTTCCCTTCCAGAAAGTTTGGGTCTGTCTCCAGGTGCTCCTCAGCCAAACCCAGTCGTGACTTACTCTCTCTCAGCAGCTGTGAGTTTTTTCTCTTTTGCCTTCAGTTTTCCCCTCTGTGGAGTGACTAATTACCAAACTAAACTCCAAAGGGCACAGAAGCCACTCACAGTTACGCTGGGTGCTGTCACATGAATGCTCCAAGTTAGTGCCAAAGTTGAAGAGCTGCTATAAAGTGACAGCCATCAGCCCCAGCACACCCAGCACCTCTCTCCTTCCCTGTGCTGCCTTACACCATTAGGTCTTAAATCATTAAGTACTTAATCACTAATATACTCCTGCCAAGGAATTATCTTGAAAAGGACTCCTGGAGGTCATCTAGTCCAATCTCCCGCTCAAGCAGGATTACTTTCTAAGTTCTTCATGCTAGGCAAGAGTAGTGTTTAAGAAGACACTATCCTAAAATGAAAGGCCCAATACAAGGAAAATGATACAAACAACAGCCACATATAGCTGCACCAAAGCAGTGATACAGAACTGTGCACAGAAACCTCTCCCAGTCCCTACCCTGCTGTCCCTAAATTCTAGCAGTGGCTGTCTTGTGATCAGAGACACCAATTTCTTAAATCAGAATCACAGACACTTTGCTTTTGTGCACTCCACATACCCTGTTAAAAGTTAGCACAGACCTCAGAGTTTGGAGTAAGATTCAGAAGGAGAGAGGAGTTTGTTAATCAAATATCACTGAAATGGCCCCATTTCTACTTTACTGAATAAGTCTGAGCACGTAATAACAGGCTGCAGCAAACACTCCCTTCTTGAGTGCCCTTCAGCCTCACCCCATTCAATCCAACAGACAGATATCAAATTCCAACACCACACAACAAGAAACTCTTCACTAGCTATAAACTTCTGGAAGCTCTTTAACCACTGTGCCATTTTCAAGTGCCACACTAAAGCTACCACCTTCACCCTTTTTCCTTGACATGAAAGAACTAACTTAATTTACTACAATCTTAAGTGGTTTTTGAAAGGAGGAATGCTGGATATTTTCAGCCCAGCTAACAGAAGCAGGCCACATACCATATTTTCGTCAAGCGCACGCAAACACACAAGCTGACCGCCTCAGGGAGCTAATACAAAGCAAGGACATCTTCCAGGTAAGGAGAACAGGACTACATACTCACTTGGAACCTACATCAGGGCACACAGTACCTGGAAAGGAAGGTCTGTGTCCCCTCAACACGTATTTTCATCACCTCTTATGCTGGCTCTAGTATTCACACAAATCATGGTTTTCAGCTACATCAGTTCCTTGATCCAACTCATCCCACAGCTACACAAATGCTGTTGCGAGGGAACACGGCAAAACAAAACCAGAACTTCTTTCACTGCCAACCCAGACCTACATCAAGACAGTATCTCTGGAGAAACACCAGATGTGGACAAGAAATGGATCTCTTCCATTCCAGCAAAAATACTGATGTGCTTCACAAGAATAGTCTGTATGAATCTGCACTATTAACACAACCATGGGAGCTCATAAAATGTCTCTGAACACTCAAGAGGCCAGTGCAATGGCTCTGACCAAGTCTTCATCAGTAGTGTTTAACTGGTTTTTAAACCAGTTGAGGTGCCATTTTTACCCTGCCTGCATCCTAGAGTAAGCACACTTTCAAACAGTTCTGTTACCTAACAATCCAGTATTAGTTTCCTTTTTAATCACAAGTTTTGGAAATGATCCGTGCTCCCTGTATTCCCAAGATCTGTCATTCCACAACCATTCAGCTATTTCTTGTCCTTCTTTCTTCTAGTAACTCATCCAAACAGGCCCCAAAGAAAACCAATGGATGCTGCAAAGCAAATGCTGAGGAGTACTATACTACTCAAAGCCCGCTGTCAAACATACAAAATAAAATAGGGAAAATATTCTTCACTTTTATAGCAGTAACCTGATCTGCACAGTCAAACAGTGGGGGCCAACATCCCCTTTATTCTTCTAAGAGACAAAAAAAGACATGCTCCAGGTGCCACAAAGATTTGAACTGCATCTGTCATCCATCATTAGAATGCAGGAAATAAATCCAAGAGAATATGTGCCATGCAAATACCTAAACCCCTACTCTGCCACTGTGGGTTTATTTATAGACCGTCTGCCAGGGTGAGCTACCAGAGCCAAGTGTGAACTACAGGACTCAATCCATTCACAGCTCTCCTCATAAAGGAAACGATGTGATTAAGGGCGTGCGAGAGTGTGTGTGTGTGTGTTAGTGTTAAAAATACACAAGATACTCATTACCAAGACATAATTGGTTTTACATTAATGATAGTCAGAAAGGCCAGGATTCACAAAGAGGAATAAAGTCTTTTTGAATTCCATTTATGAATAAGATTAGCTATTAAGTAGGATATTTATTGATCCAAGTTACCAACAGAAACTCATTACAGGTACATCTGTTAACAATTTTGAAGCAAAACACACTAACCTAAATTTCTAAATCACAATCAGGAAAGGCAGATAGAAAAAAAGAAGAGCTGAACACCTTTACTGGAAAACTTACTTTTGACATTTTAAGTATGCAGACGACCCATCTCTAAGGTACTTATGGCTCTTACCATTCTATTATCCAAGCACCTTAAACCATTCTATATATTCATATTCACAGCACTGTACTAAAAAAGGGAGGGATTACTCCCAGTGCACTGGCAGGAAATTAAGCTACAGAGAGGACAACCTGTGTGAGGTCAAAGGAGCGGAGCAGTAGAGCAGGTACTTAACCCCAGAAGCTCTGCCCTGGTCTGTGGGGCTCAAGGTGAATCCCTCCCTCTCTCTCTCTGCCTTCTGGAATTACATGTGAATTCAGAGAACTGCCCACACTCCTGTAACTCAATGCTGCTATTCACCTCTCAAATGTATCTTTACTACTTTTGAAAATACTGAGGTGTCAAAAACAGGATAGGTGGCAAGCCACAAAGCCAGATTCTGCTCCCAACCCTGACCTGGGTGACCATGTCCCAGCCTGCAAGACGCAATCACAAAGCAGACAGCAGCAACTGCGCTGGAGGGAGCTGTGGCAGGGAGAGGGCAAAAACAAGAAGGAAGAGAAGGCGGAGAGCTGTGGCTCAACCATTAAAATAAAGTCAGGAACCCCTAACCTGGGTTACTAGTTCACAGAACAAAGAATGATAGCGGCTCTGGGCCTTCCTGATAATGCCATACTAGAAAACGATGCCTAACACAGACAGAATTCAGGCTTAATAAAAACTTGTCCTGGAGACAAAGGCATGCTCATGCTACAGGGCAGCAGAGCTACCTGCAGCTTTGCTAGAATAAGCCTTGCTTCTCACTCAAAACTGCCCTTAACTCAGTTTCCTTCCTTCCAAACAAGACCCTCCCAGGTAAGCTCGGAGAACTCTCAAACCAGACAAGTGAACACAGCTCAGATGAATATTTGCATCCTGCTTTTAAAAAGGCTGCCTGCTTTTACTACAAGGAGTAAGCTTTACGCACAAGAAATCCACCATGCTGTCTTCTTCCCCAAATTGCCTCCCCTTACTCACCAGACCTCCAAAGGCGATTTTTGGAGAACAACCAGCAAAGCAGAGACTAGCACCCACACTTCCCGAGTCCCCATGACACACACGAGTAAATGCCACTCTTGTCAGGACACAGGAATTTTGGTTTAACTTTGCTGCATGACTACTCACACCTACCCACAAGCCTAATCCCGGCAGCTCAGCTCCACATGGATTCTCAAACAAAGAAACACAGTGAAGGACACACGTGCAGGAGTCACGCAGGCCAGGCTCCTAGGGCAGGCCTGAAGCCCAGCAGGAGCAGAGGGTGCTGCCTCTCGGAGAGACAAGATGCTAGTGGTGACCCCTTCTGCAAGCGACACAAAGGCTTCAGGCAGCCCAGGCTCCCGGCTGCTTCTGCAATATGCCACAGCCTAGCTGCCCTGCTGCATGCCACTCAAACTCACTCCCGTGCCACCTCTGGTGCCAGCACTTCTCAGTCTCCCCAGAGCAGCAAGCAACCCATACTCAGAGTTTAGACGCCTCATGCCCCGTGCACACCGTACCAGCGACGCCTTCAAATGGCTCCCCGTGAAGGCGAGCAGCAGGGTCGGTAGTCGAGGGAAGGGAGGACCATGGCAACTCAGGCCCCCCCCGCCCT
>NW_009939733.1:0-22698 GCF_000696875.1 Nestor notabilis
TCTTTCTTTCCCCTTGTCCTGCTCACGACAGGCATGAAGAACAGTGGGTGCTTAAATCTTAACTAGTTACCCGGATAAGCAATTGTAGCATGGCATATAAATGGTCCGAACAGGTTAGTTACCTGCCTACCAAGTCACTGTGCAAGACGTGCAACCTCAGCATGGTCTGTCCACAACTGGGTGAAATTTCACAGATGCAGCAAAAGCAGCACATCCCTGGCAACAGGACAATGCCCCAGCAAACTGCAACACCTTGTTCCAACAGGAAAAGCACAAACCCCCCTTTCTCAATCTCATTTTCAGCCATAGTTTCACAAATAGCCTAATCAAAGTGCCCTGCTCACGCAGAAGCTTTTAGCCCCAAAACCTAAGGTTTAGCAGACGTGCACAACAGTAGCAGGGATTTTATAAGGGAACATACTAGGCAGTTGCAGCTTCTAAGTACAATTTACCTGCAATTGCCTGTATATAACATATCAGCAGCTAATCCTTTCCTAAATAACACTGCTCAAATGATATTTCATTTCTCAGCCCACAGTACGGACTTGTAAGGTTTCAGCAGTAATTCCCAACACTAAAACGACCTAAAAGCTATAAAAACAACAGTAATTTATTTTCTGAATAAGATTCTACATAAGCACTTTATAGACACTCCTGAAGCTTGCTGGAATAACACAAAGATTCTTTTCCTAAGCCAGTATCCAGACCTTGGCGGTTTAAGCTGCTGCGTGTGCTTCACACCACACAGCAACATCTGCTAGCAGTTAATTCAGAAAATGGGAGACTGTCACCACAAAATGCAGACCTTTTAAAATAAACACCAGAAAAATATTACCAAGCAAAAATAAAACTGCACAATAAATACAAGTGGGTGGTAGCGACACACTGGTAGAGAGGATTTTATAATAGATCAAACAAATCAGCACACTGAGGCTGCCCACCGCAGAGACTGCGCTGTCAGGCAGAGAGCTGGACCTCTCTCTCATCCTGCCTTGCCATTTCTCCCCATGTAAAAAGTCCTGATTACCTATTTATTTTCATGGGATAGTAACAGTAACAATATAAACCTCAAAACCTGGATTTCCAATGGACTCTGTCCACAAGAGAAGCTTGGTCTTTCTTCTTTGTGAACTCTACCTGAAAAGCAGGCGGGAAGTACGATCTCTCCCAATATTAGATGAAATCTGGCTTAAAAGCAAAGTCAGAACTACGTTACTGGGCCTCAGTGAAAGTGCTGCTTTCAGATGGACAAAACTGCTTGTGTTAAATAACGGGGGCTGAAGGAAAAGCTTAGCTTTTATATTACATATATATGTTTTTATATTCCTCAGTATGAACAATGACAAAAAAGAATAATTCTGCTATTTTCAAAAAGAACAAACCTATAGTGAATTTTAAATCAATTAGAATTAATTTTAAAATGGAAGGCAAAAATACCAGTGGTCCAGGTGATAATAACCGGCAGAAGTTCTTTTACAAGCCTTGCCAAGTGGGGTATAGTAGATGTAGTTGTCAGGATCCTATTGAAAGAAATATCCCTCTCTCGTAAGCCATGAAAGCTCAGTCAGGAATCATGAGGCAGGAATCATCCCTGGCAGTGTTCAAGGCCAGGCTGGACAGACCTTGGAGCAACCTGGTCTGGTGAAAGGTGTCCCTGTCCATGGCAGGAGGTTGGAAGTGGATGATCCTTTCCAACCCAAACCAGCCTGCCACCCAAACCCAGCCTGTATTTAACTGGGAAGCCAACTGGCAAAATGAACTTTCCAGCCACCGCTATCACTGTGAGGATGGGATCTCCTGTGCTGATTTTTCTTACAATTTGGTGTTCTTAGGGAGTCCCTTCCTTGGGGAAGGTTTTCAGGAAGGCTGTGGCATCTTTAGTCTGAGAGCACATTGCCTCATGGGTCAAGCTTGTGCTTGACGTTAACAGTTCAGACCTGTTGACTGATTACATGGGAGCCTATATCAGGAATGCTTAGGGGGAAGGGTCTTGTGCAAAGCTCCCCAGGAATCACACTGAAAACATTATATTAAAAGGAAAATTAAAAAGTCAGAGAATTAAGGCTCTCAGCTTGAGCTCTCACAGTGTTTTGGTGCACAAAATGACCTGCATTTGGCCAGTAATTTAGATAAAGTTCCAGCTGAAGACAGTGGGGGAAAAAAACCCTTATATTATTTATCATCAGTGTGGCAGAATAAAAACCTTTTATTCAAACATCGATGCTCCTGTATTTACCTCCTCCATGTATTTACCATCCACAGGTTTACATCTCTGCTGTTTTCTTCCTCATTCTGCCTTTTTGCTGGGAAGACTGGATGGTGGAAAGTGAGTGCAGGGAGAGTCATCTTCATGGCTCCAGGAGATGAATGCTGCTCTCAGTCATTCAAGTTTACCTTTGCTGATGGTCAATGCTTTCAGGTGGCTCTGGGCAGCTCAGGTACTCCCAGCTCCCTACAGATGCCTACCAGTTCTGGGAGTCTGAACCAGATTCGAGTCTGAACCAGATTTGGCTGGAGTGCTATCTAAATAGTAATAATAGTAGTAGTAATAATAATAATGCTGCTATCTAAATAGTAATAATAATAATGCTATGTAAATAGTCATAATATTATTATTAATAATAATGCCAGCTGAAATAAGCTAATAATAAGTTAATAATAAAACCAGCTGAAACTACTGAAGACTCTTAATATCCCTTTGCAGTATTAATCCCCTGTCCCACTGGTTTGGGCCATTTCCTCACCTCACAGGGGAAAGTAAGAATGAATGAGTGCATTGATTTAGAAGTCTCAGGTAGCTTCATGATCTGCACTGTAGAAAAGTCCACGGAAAGAAAGACCTTTATATATAAAGGATACTTTGGAAATATATATGACCCAAAAGCTGGCAAGAAAACATGGAACAATGGAGTGAGATGCCAAATAACTGTTCATTCAGTGAGTGCTATCCATCCTGTGCAAGGCTGAGCTGCCCTCAAAGGTGCAGCTACACATGAGCAAAGAGGGCCTCTTCTGCAGTGGAAACAGGCATTTCACACCGTCTCAAGGCGAAAGCCCACCCTTCCGAGTTCTCTGGCCCCTTGGGTCTACCAGGAGCTACAGGAAATATTATTCCCTACAGCAAAAAGATGGCTTTTGTAGGCAATTGAATGCACTGCAACTGATAGTACTCGGGTCAGATGTCAAAGGACTGGTGCCAGAACAATGATATATGGCTGGCATGAAACGGCTTGGGGCGTCACCATCACCTTCCATCTGAGGATATCAAAGACACAGCCGGACACGAACAGATAACATCCACTCACACTTGGCGAAACAGGAATTCCAGTGCTTCCAAATATTTCTATCCCCACGGTAGTCCCGATGAATTAACCCCTGTAGAACTTGGAAGTATGCAAGTCTATTTGGGTAGCAAGCTAGAAACAGGAAAACAGCAAAATAAGATTCTGACAAGCATTTTGAGGCGTGCTCAGTGAGGAATGTTGCTGTTGGATCTGATGAAGTATGCTAGCCTAAAGTTCCTCTTCCTTCAGTATGAGTACATCTAGAAGACACAGCTCTCTCTTATGGGGAGTGAAAGCTGCTCCTGCCATTCCTCCCTGCCTCAAGGCTGCCTCTCTATACCCCAGACAGCCCTTGGTTAACCAACCCTGGGTTGATCACATTAGACCTACGCTGTTCCTCTGCTCCTACTCTTCTGGTGCTCATGCATCTTCATCCTTTTACTCACAGGTGAGGCAAGGTCCCCTTGGGCCACAAAGGCACTGGAAATGCTTCCATGTAGGAGTCACTCTCTGCTGTCAAACCAAACTGGACTAGAGCTCGCTTGCCTGAGACTTGTGTGCTTATTTCATAGTGGTGATTTTGAAACCACACCAATTCACATGGGAACTCTGCTGTTCACTGCAACTATGCCCATGATCCATAGGAATCACAGGGTGGGAATAGAACATCTGACTCTTTTACTCCAATATAAAGTTAATGATACAGCCAGATATTTAACTTTAATGATGTAATAATGATTGTCTAAGGGGCTTAGCTCTTTCTGATTGGGCATAGATGTCTCACCTCTATACTGAGGACTGGGAATCTTCTCGCTATGGTACAAGTGAATTCATGGTGGTTTATCTGACTTACAGGCTTTTACAGCTCAGATCTCCATATCCCTGCATTGCTCTGCTTCTCCAGAAACTGCATTATCACACATTCCATAGTTTTAAGTTAACTTTCACGTTTCTCTGCAGTTATTCAAAGCAGCCAACCCTTCCAAGAAGCATTTGAAGTGCTATACTTACATAGCCCGTGTTGAAACTGGCAGGCAATGATGAAGACACACACAAGTCAGTGTAGCTTTTGCTCACATGCTTGATTTGCTGTTCAGTTTCCAGAGCTGGTTTTTATGTCTGTCACAGGGTGTCTGTCATCACTTGTCTCCAGAAGCCCAGCAGGGTATCCCAAACAATATGAGCCTTGCAATGGGGAAGAAGGTTCCTTTCTTCCCAAGGTTTTAGTGGCAGAATCTCCAACAACAGAGTGAAAAACACTGTGTGGCACAGCCCCAGCTGGAGAAATACAATAAATAAAACATAAAACCCCCCACCCATAAACCAGCTTTTCCACCTCCCATCTTTGCTGGGAGCCCGAACTCTCCCTGACTTATGGCAAACACCCTGGAAAATGTAAGATTTTTCCAAATTAAAAGACCATATGTCCCAACCACAGTTCCTTTCCACAGAAAATCACAGCAAACCCTCCTGCATTCGTAGTCTTCTCCAGTGGGAGCTAGAAATTCTGGCTTACCCTTTCTCCTAGGATCCAATGGGAAGAACAAACAGGGAGTGGTTTCAGGGAGGACTACAGAGTACTAAGGCCCAGGCATAACGAGCACCACTAATTGATAAGCAGATGCTTTGGGATCAGTTGCTTTTGGGATCAGAGTGAAACTTCTCTTTTGTCTGCAGAGAGAGAACAAATCCCAAGCTTTTCTTTGTCTGAGATTCCCCTCTCAGCTCACGGCGTGTGCCTCTGCCCTTCTGGTGTCCTGCCCATCAGACCACTCTTGTCCCAGCTGCTGGCCCCTCTGTTACAGTCATCCCAAGGTCTCAAGAACCAGAGGTCCACAGGCACCCACCTCCTTCAAGCCCAGCCACGGGCATAGGACCAGATGAACAGCAGCTGAAGCTTCACATCAACCACTTCCTTTCCCTTTTTACCTGCCAGCTCCTGCTGATGGTACCTGTCCCAAACAAAGAGTATAAAAGCACTGCACTTGCTGCAGAGCTGACACCCCTCAGAGGACACAGGAGCCACAAGAGGTGGCTCATCAGGCCAAGGTGGAAGTGTTCATCCCTTCTCAGAGAGCCACCATCACACCTTCACCCCCTTTGCTGCAGCTCTGGGAGGAACACAAAGGTAACTCCAAAAAGCTGCTGTCCCCTTCACAGAAACCCAGCCCAGATTCATGTGCCTCCCAAAAACCTTCTTCCATCAGCTGCCCATGCAGGGTCCATTTAAAGTACCCTTGCACCAGCTTGGACTGGGCCTTGGGTGGCATGGTCTAGTAGAAGGTGTCCCTGCCCATGGCAGAGGGTTGGAACTAGATGATTTTAAGGTCCTTTCCAACCCCAATTCTATGGTGCCTCATACCCAATATCTGCTGCATTGTGTCTGGGAAGTGATAAAACAGAGCCCAGGTTCCTGAATTACAGTGATTTCTTTGCAGTTATTTGAGGCTGTCTCAGCAAAGCTTTTTTGTCAGGAAGATTGAGGAACATCATATTCATCTGTGGACTCCTAATCCCTTCAGGCTCAAAACTACTTTCAAGAGGTTTTTCAAATCACTTTCAACTTCTTTGGTTAGATCTTGCAGGAAAGAATGCACGGATCTTATCTGAAGCCTGGCATGCAATGACCCTGTTGCTCAATTTCATCACTGGTTCTAGGGTCACGTTATTAGGGATAATACTGGGAATTACAGGATTATTTTAGGCTTCTGGATACATTTTACGTTGACTAATTTATTCTGTCTTCCCTTTCATGAATGCCTGATGTAATATATAAGACAGAGAGTTTATAAGACTCTAAAGGTATTAAGCTTTCAACTAATCACTATTGTTTGAGGTCTTATGGAAACTCAGCCTGATCTGCAGCTGGGTATTACTCGTATCTGACCCCAGACATGTGATGGTACATTAAAAGTGCTAGTAAAGTATCTGCTTAGCAGATCCATGAAGGAGGAGTTAATGAACTAGTACTCTATGTATGCTGCTGCGTAAGTTCTATCTGGCTGCCATGTGTGCCCAGAAGCAGTTCTTTCTCAGAGCATGCTGAAAAGCTCTGTCACCACAAGTCAGGCGCACCCTTGATACTTTTCATAAGGCTCCAGAGGAAATTAATGTTGGTTCTTCCAGGTTGTAGCTTTTATATGATAAAAAAGCCCCTACATCAGCTGTATCATATGGAAAACAGAAACGGATCAGAAGACAGGTAACATAATCCACATGCAACTGATAATTCAAGTACAGGTCTGATGTTCAGCATTTGACAGAATGATAAATGAGGCCAGGGTTTACCTCCTTCAAACATCCAATATCAGTGGGAGAAATGAAAGCAACACATAAAAATGTGCAGCCTGATCATGACTGAAGGCAAACTGTAAAAAGGGAATAATTGTTATTAAAGGTGACCTTTCAATCTGTAGTAAAGTCCCCAGTTATTTCAGTGTGCTTTATGCTAGGACATATGTGACCAATCTGCAGGTATCAAGAGATTTTCCACGTACCACCAAGCTCTGAATGATCTGGTCCTGAAGCTGTAGTGGATAGACAATAGCGACACATGCTCTACCCATGTCAGAGTTGCCAGCCTTATGCACAGGACTGAAAGGCACCCAAATGCTTAATAAATGCCTCAGTGAGACATATAACTAAAAAGCTTGGAGGTTACTCACATGGTGTTACATCGATATAAAACTGGAGTGATGCAGCACTGAGTCAAACCAAGGACATACAAATCAACTACCACGAGGGCTCCGTGCTTGACATGCTGCACGAGCCTGGTCAGAGCATCAAAGTGATCCCCGCAGACAGGATTTGGGGTGAATCATCCCTTCTACCTTTTAGTTACTCACTTGCAGCTCCTTTTTGTGGAGTAAGGCAGGACAGGCTGTACGTACAGACACAAGCTGTGTTTTGTGGGAACGGAGGAGGTGTGATTACAGTGAAATCCACCTTATGCCCAAAACACAGCACCCAATTTTACAGTGATTATCTGTACCAGTAGTTTTAAATGCACCCCTTGGATCTTAACTCAAATGCTACAAGTATCTCGGTATAGCTGTACAGAATTTGTCCACACAAAAATTCCTCCTCAGGATCCATCATTTCCCCTGTATCTTAATTCACTGTTTTAATTATCTGCGGGTTTGTCTCATCAGAAGAATTCTTCTTTTAACCTGGTTTCATATCAAAGCAAGTTCTATCTTCATTAGCACACAATTTATCACAGAGAAAATGAAGACTTACGACATCTTGTCTGCCCAAACCAGGAAACACTCTACCAACACAGCTCAGGGTGTCTGCAACTGCAAAGTCCCTGAAACTGGCTGTCCCATAGAACCATAGAATAGTTAGGGTTGGAAAGGACCTTGAGATCCAGGGGTGGAGCATTCACAACATCCTTGGACAACCTGTGCCAGCGCCTCAGCACCCTCACAGGGAAGAGCTTCTGCCTTAGCTCTAACCTGAACTTCCCCTGGTTCAGTTTGAACCCATCACCCCTTGTCCTGTCGCTCCAGTCCCTGATGCAGAGTCCCTCTGCAGCATCCTTGTAGCCCCCTTCAGACACTGAAGCTGCTCTGAGGTCTCCACGCAGCTTCTCTTCTCCAGGCTGAACAGCCCCAGTGTTCTCAGCCTGTAGTCCACCGAGTTAAAAGTGTTATAACGTGAAGTGGTCAAGGCTCTCTCTATATCCACTTTTTTAATAGGATATTTTGACTTCTCCTTCCTAATTATTATATTTTTGAAATAAATCTTGTACGAAGTGCAAAGATAAAAAAGATCTTCCTCCCCTCAAATCCTAAAGGAGAACCCTTCAAACCTGCTGACAGCCCCAGAAACAGCCTCTTGATTCAAAGTAGTGACAAAGCAATTCAGACTCCAGAATCCAAACTAAAACCAATTCATCAGGTTTATGTCTGGCCTGATGCATGCTTTCCAGCTCGTAAATGCATCACATGCAGCAACTAGGATTAAAGCATTCAGACTCAAAAAGGAAAAGGAAGCATATCTGAATGAAACCTTGTGTGGGAACAGTCAGTGCTGTTCTTCCCTGCTTAGGAGTCTGACAATGCTGCTCCAGCTTTAGCTGCTTTCTCAACTTGAGCTGCACTCTGACCCCAGATGACCCAGACTGCTATGAACATTTGATCCAGAGTCCTAAACAATCGGGGTCATTTTCAGTCAGTGCTAAATCCAACCTGACCTAGATAGAAAAGCCCTTACATCCCATCGCTAATCCCTTCAGAATCACCCAGGCAGCACAGCCTGGGAGCAAACACAGCACAGGGACCCGAAGAAAAGCAGGCAAACAAATCCTGTTCCACAGAAGTCTGAAAGCTCTGGCTTCTAGAGATCAACCCAATAGCAGCCTATAGAAGCACATGCCTCTGTATTGCCCAAACCCTCCCAGCCTGCTCTGTGTTAGAAAACAGATTTCACCTTTCTTCAGTGTCTATCTCTCTGGTACCAGAGTGGAGCAACAATATATTCACTATCTCTTCCTGGTCTTCTAAAAAGGACCATTTTGCATGAACCTTGCTAGAGGTTAATATAAAAGTTACAACTGTAGAATATTCCGGTTCCACATGCCAGACATTCCGCTTTGCATTTTTCCCTTACAATCACGATTCTCAGCCACAGCCACTTCATCAGTACAGAAATAGCTGCTTTTCCCACAGCCTCTCCAGCAGTCAGACAACAAACCTGCACCAGGATGGTTCAATTTCAATGGAGTCAGCACCTACTGAGCGACGTGGTTTAGGTTTCTCTAAAGCACCGAGGAACGTTCCTCACAGTAACGCCAGACGGCATTGCCATCGGAACATCCACATCCAGCCCTCCACCTCCAAATCCAGTGTCAGTGTCGGATGGATTGGAATTGGAATACATAATACAGGAGCAGCTTCAGCCTTTCTCAGAAACATAAAACAAATTACCTCTGTAGCAACAAATTTCCCAACTGCATTAACTGGTCTCTGCCTTCCACATCCCTTTCCAAATATTACATGAAGAGAAAAAGGGACAGAGACAAATTTCTTGACTACAGTCAGCAAAGAAATTGGTCCTTAATTACAAACAGGGCACCCTTAAGCCAAGAACTGAAGAGAAGGGCAATCTATATGACCTTTCCCCATCATTTTGCTTTGAAATATGGGGTAGGCAGAACCAATTGATGTGAACAGATTCAGTAAGATAAACACCAGTGGCAACCTTTTATATTTAACAACACCAGGCCTTCTGCAGGACAAAGGGTGAGAATACTTGTTATATGTCCTCTTGCAAAATGTACTGGGTATTGAAAAAGAAAATATTTGCTTATCAGTTTTGTGGCTGTATAATGTCAAACATACGGCAGCTACATGGTATTTTAACCTTACCCCCAAGCTACAAGGAAATTGAGAAGATAGCTGGTTTTCTAGTGTCTTTAAAGTAACTAAACATGAAAGGTCAGACTTAGGAAGAACGGAAGATAAGCTGCCTAACAAGGCTGGCAGAGCTGGGGAAACATGCTCATGTGCAATGGATATCCCAGTGTTTGCTTAGAAATGTGTCATACATGTAACATTTAGTGATGGTTTAAAGCACCCCATGTGAATAAGTAGTGGAATTTACACAGGAGAGGACATGAGAGACTGCTGTGCTAACGCTCTCAGACCAATGTGAATTAACTTTATGATATACTGCCATAGTTACTGGTCTTATGATCACGCATCGCAGTTAATGTAACCATATTTCCCATAAAGACTGAGACAGCAGCCTCAGAACAATATCCTGTACATATCATAGCCACAGTGTTCATGACAAAGTGATGAATCTGGGAAAATTTGCCTGCACCTGCCTGGGCTGGACCCAATGTCCTCCCAAGTCAACTGAAGGGAGTTTTCCACAGACTTTGACATAAAACTCAAGAAGAATCATGAGCACAATTTTAGGTGCTTACTATTAAACTCTGTTAAAACTTGTATTAAAAGTTGGAGGGGGATTGTTGCAAGTTTGTTTCATGCCAATACAGAACAACCCAACGCATTGGAGAAAGAGACATAGGGCCCATTCCTATACACAGGAACTGAAACTCTTCTATTCAGTGATGGTGCCCAAGACATCTGGAAGGCAGGAGATCTCAGAGAGAGCGATGAGTCCTATCACAGTCACCCACCACCAGCAATCAGGTAGGATGTTCAGGGCACTGCTCTTCAACGGGTATCTCCCAACAGTGGAAACATCACCACAGATGATGTTGTCTAGTTGTGAACTCTAGAAAATATTTGGCTGTTCCGGTGGAGGTTTGGCTGGGTAGAATTCAAAGCGAGTATCTTCTCCTCATCAGATTGCTTTTGGAGCGCTGGATCCCATGCTCAAACCCACACCACAGGGAGGCTGAAAGTTCTCCACTGAAAAAAGGTAATTTAAAAGAAATAATTCTTCTTTGCAGAGGTATAGATAAGTGGGTATGGGCCTGGCACAAACTTTGCTTGTGGCTAACTACATAACTTTTGTTAGCCCCATAATATCACTAATAGCTGTATATTTCATAGAGTCACAGACTGGTTTGGGTTGGAAAGGACCTTAAAGCTCATCCAGCTCCAACCCCTGCCACGGGCAGGGACACCACACACGAGAGCAGGTTGCTCCAAGCCCCTGTGTCCAACCTGGCCTTGAACACTGCCAGGGATGGGGCAGCCACAGCTTCTCTGGGCACCCTGTGCCAGCGCCTCAGCACCCTCACAGGGAAGAGCTTCTGCCTTAGATCTAACCTGAACTTCCCCTGGTTCACTTTGAACCCATCACCCCTTGTCCTGTCGCTCCAGTCCCTGATGCAGAGTCCCTCTGCAGCATCCTTGTAGCCCCCTTCAGACACTGGGAGCTGCTCTGACCACTTTGTTCTGAGGCCGGTTGAAGCAGTAGCCACTCACCGCTGCAGTGTAGAAACTTGCAGTGGACAAGGTAACTGCCATTGCAACTCAGCAGAGTTCTCATCCCAGCAAATCACTCACAGCCACCGTGGTTTCCTTTGTGTGGTTCATGGAACCAAAGCCACATCCCTCACCTGGCTATAGAAAACACTCCCAAAGCACCATGTTTGTCCAATAAGCCCAGTGAAGCTGCATCCAGGGTCTGGGTCCCCCTGTGGCTGGCTGCTCTTCAGCAGCACCAGGAGTGCACAGGAGCTCTGCAGTAAACCAGTCCCTGTCCCCAGCCACGCTCCCCGTGTGCCACCTCAGTGCAGCACCATTCACAAGGACACAGGGCTGAGATTCATGGCATAGAAACATCACGTGCCTCCTTCCAGCGTCATCCTGAGCCAAAGCCTGTGCTACACTTCCAACAAACAATAGCGAATGGATGTTGGAGTTGGAAAATGTCAGATTTAATGGAGGTGCAAGTGCCAATTTGAATATACTCTGGTTAATCTGATATTCCCCTATTTTTGACTTGTGATACTGTACTTTGCCTTCAATTTTTATGAAATCTTATTGAACTGAAGTTTTGAGTGCTCCCCCTGACTTCCATAAGGTTGGGGTTTATTGTACACCAGTCAGTTCTCTCACATCCAGCATAGAGTGCCCATAAATTTCAGGTTAATTAACTCACATCTGGTTTTCCACAAGCAGAAATACAAAGTTCTGCAGCCAACTACTCTTACTGGCTAGAGTGCTTTGTGCTCTCACTTGTTTGGGGATGAAACCAGTGCATCCTTGATTTTAAACTCCATATTCCTCAAGTCTGATGCCATGTTAGAAGGCCAAGGGTTATTAATTTCACAAACAGAAGGGAGAGTTTAATGAATAATGAATAGCAGCTGCTGGAAACAAACCTTTGTAGCCCTGGGACTGTCTTTCGCTATGTTACAATTACACTTTGATTGACCTCAACAATAACTAGCAAGCATGCTCAGCTGGATCATAAACCAAGGATATACTGTGTCCAGATAGGGTGTAAAATTTCACATCAATGGAACACTCACTGTCAGTCTGACTTTGGCCCATCATATGTCAATCAGACCTACAAATAGACTTATTAGAGCTGGGACGTGCGTATTCCTGAGGGAAAACAGAGTTCTCTAAGTGGCAATGGACACATAGTTTAGAAAACTCAGGAGTACATAAAGGGAGGCTCTTCCTTCTGTCCTGACAGACGTGTGAGGTTTGTTCACTGTGTGAATATAGAAGGGCCTTAAGGAGAGACAGTTTTTCAGGTTGCCTAAAACAGTTATCGCCCCATAGCTGAAAAAGCAGAAGAGGATTCAATTTGGGCTGATGGAGCATCTGCCATATTCTCCCTGTGAAGGAATGTGCTGCACTGGGATCTGGTGCTTTGGGGGGTCTATGGGTGGGAGGCTCCTGGAGTTCACAGGGGTTCAGTGCCTCTCTCTTGCGGACGTAGTGCACACAGTGCGACACCTCAGCTGGGGACCTGTCTAAATAAATGGGAATAAAAATGCAGGGACAAGCTGCTTATACACACAAAACCAGGGACAACCGGCTCGTGCTGTTTGGTGGATGGATTAATCACGGGTTTACATCCTGTCTTATCAGACAGGAACTTTGGGCTATAGCCAGACAATGCTAGGGATGAGCCTCTAGTGAATAAAATACTCCAGCTTTGGGATTTATATGTACTCTCAGCTTTCTAAGACCTTATCCTCCCTCTCCTGACAGTTCCAGGTGAAACAGAGAAGCAACAGCTCTTTCTCTCATCAAGTCACTAGACTTCTCCAAGGCTTCCCATTTAAAACAGATAGCCCTTATTATTTATTTCTATTGTTAAACATGAGAAATTCATTTGCCACCGTTTCTTCCAGCCCATGGAATGCACTATTCCAAACCCCCAAAATAGTTTTACAGGCACTTTCTCAAAGGGCACAGCACAGCCCATCAAAATTACTGAGATGCCCAAATATCCCAGGTTTGGTCTTCCATGTTCAACCTCCTTGATGAGCCCTGTGAGACCACACCATGGCACCTCATACAGTCTGCCCTGCACAAGAGTCAGCTCAGCTTGTGTGTTCTGCCGTGCAGAACTGTAACTAAACGTCCCATCCTACCTCTCTCCAGCAGAAATCAAGGTCAAGCACATCCCACTTTTTTGCAGCTTCCCCTCTTCTGCACCTCATTTAATGAGCTGAGAATAGAACAGATTGTATGGCAAACTTCAGCAGGGATTTTGCCTCCCTTTACACTATTGCTTGTCTCTGCTTTGTTTTCTCCAGCTAACATTTCCACCCTATATTGGCATGTCAAGTCCTGTTATCAGAGCTTCCTGATCTCATCCATCTTTACACAGAACTTCCTTATAGATTCTTATCTGACGGCAAAAGCTTTGCTCAGGGGAATAGAACCTAGTAACAAGGAATGAATTGTGGACTCCCACTGATTTCAATGGAATCAGAAGTGCAATTAACATGCAGTTGGCAATGCCTTGGTTCCAGCCACATGGTTGTGGGTACTCACTGTAGCTGTGGTATCATTTCAAAAGCAATAGCGTTCTTTCTAGCATAAAAGGAAAGGAAAAGCCACTCCACTCACACCATTCCCTACCAGGTCATCAGGCAGACAAGCTGAGCGTACAGCACACACTAGCTTTTGACAGAGCGCAGCCCAGGTGGGTGGATTTGGGAAGTGAATTCCAAAGCCGAGGTCAAGTGTCTCTAGCTGATCCCAGTTCCAAGTGCTGTAGGAAGGGAAGCAGCCCCCTGGGTCACCATTTGAGGCTTTATAGGTTCAAACTAACACCTTGAATTCTGCCCAGGAACTTATTAACAACCAGCAGAGCTGATCTAAAGTGTTCTTGGCATGAAGCTCCTCATTGTGCACCAGCTCCAGTTTCCAAAGGTCTCGGCACACAGTCCCGTACGGAGCGCATGGCCAGAACATAATACAGCAGCAAGGTGTTGAAGGCATGGATAACTGCCACGAGGTTTCTCCACTGGGCAGAAATGGCAACAGAGGGGTGGAAAGTCAAGGGTATGTTGTCAAAGACTTTTCTCAGCATGTTTTTGTGCCCTGGACACCACTAACAGTGGAGCCCTTATGAAGTTCAGTTATGGATCTGCACTGAGCTTTGAGAGTTTCCTGACCTCACGCTGATGAAATGAAGTCACCTGGGTGTGAAAGCAGCATGGGGGGTCCCACCAGCCCCAACACTCCTCAGGTGGGAAGACTAGCTAGGATCCGTGGAGGAATTTCAGTGGATACAATGTCCTGAGTTTGTGTGGGCCATGCCCCATTGAAGGCTTATGGAGGTCATAAGCCTGTGTTCGCTCTTCCCTGTTCTCAGTTCAGGACTGATCTGTACAGAGTAGTATTTTTTTGGAAAACCTATTTAAAATCACACACAGTTGATCTGATTTTCTCCACGTTTCTTCTTTTGATACTTTATCTCTGACTGTAACTGTATAAACAACTCAAATTACTTTAGGACCAGAGAAGAATCCAATGTAAGACCTCATTCTGCTCTAACAGATTTGCTAGAGCAAATGCAGAAATAAACAAACACTGGAGATTCCTCCATATGTAAAAGCAATTTGAGTCTCAGAAAGTCCAGCACAAGTTGGGGACACAGGCTCTGGCACACACAGGCTGTGTTACTGATTTATGAGCAATAATATGCAGCAGGGGTGCAAACTATTCAAGAGCAAACTAGTCAATGAACTGAAGTTATTAGATAGCAAAGGATGATTTTAGTTTATTCTCCAGTCTGGAAAATCATAAGATTTCCTCTATGATTGAACTGATCGATGTAAATAGGAGGCTATTGTGTGAATTACCAAGAATGCACCTGGTAGTTGCAGTTCAGTATCTCCTTCGTAAGTGATGAGTCAACAACATAAGGCCAAAGGAACAAAGCTGGCTGCAAAAAACAGGCTTCAAAAGAGCATTTGAGTTAAGAAGCTTCCCAAGAGAAAGGGGTCACAGGAGACAGACTGACAGAGTGAGTGGAAGATCCTGAGTGGCAAAGTTTCCTCCTCCACAGTATTACAACCAGAAGCATTAAGGAAAATTCAAGCAGTCTCGTACAAAACTAGAGGACTTGTGTCTGAAGCAAAGGAATGTTGAAGTAAACATATCTTCAAAAATGTATCTTTGCTTTAAAATCCATTTACTCTGTACTACTTGGCAAGGAGAAAACTTCAGCTCACACTCCTCCTCTCGAAAGGAAGGAAAATGAAGGAGCAGAGCTTGGAATCATTCCTACAGAAATGGTTGCATTTAGAGGTGAATAAACAACAAGGAGATGACCTGAAAGCCAGGAAATAGATTAGGGGGTTCTCCTTTGTCTTCTCCCATTGGAGCCCACCTTCAAGCCCTCACTTTCTCCAAGTTTTCAACTCAAAGAGCAACTCTAGACTACAGAGAGCTGTGAAACAAGCACGTGCAATGCAGACCCTGAACGATGCTGGTTATTGCTACTCAACGACTCAAGAGAAAGCCCATGTGTTCATTCAGAAGTGGTGGTTTCAAACCGTGTTCATCACATCCATGAGTTCCCAGAGTCTCAACTCAAGTCTTTGGTGGAACAAGATGATGGAACAGGACCCTCCCACATAACAGCATGATTCCAAGATATTTTAGCAATGGTGTCGTGCTTCATATGATATAAAATTGCTCCAGGCAGCCAACCTGCAGGCAGAAGATGCTTAAAGAGGTGAATGCATTTACTAAAGGTGAAGGTCTTACTCCTCCTACTATGAAGATTATGGCTAAATCACTGAAGAATTTAACAGAGCCCACAGCCATCCACTCTCAACAGCACAGAGGTGACTGTTCCTTTAGGCCTTCACTCCAATAAGAGACAAAACATTCTGGATATCATCTGAACGCCCTGAGCACATAAAAAAGGCAAAGTCTTTCTCCTGTTGCTGTTCATCACCTCAGAAGAATAGCCACAGATATTAGGAAAGGAGAGGTACCTCCATACACCACAACCAACCTGTACAAAACACCCATGGAATTTACACTAAATCCACCTATGAACCTGTATGCCCTCACCATAAGATTTATCCCACTCCTATCCTGACAGGCAAATGCTTGTTCCCAAGCCAATTACTACTTTTGGTTTATTTAAATAAGTAAAATCCTCTGCCTTCATCAACAAATGCTGAGGGAATCCAAACACAAAACCTGTACATCCTAATATATAAGCTGTACCAGCTCTACCAGCACATACTCTGCCTTCACTGTAGGAGGAGAACATAGAACTATTTGGATTGGATTTGGCAGGACTGAAAACAAACTGTAAAAATACCCTGGAGATTAAGCAGTCCCACAACACTGGAATCCAGAAACACTGATCCACACAAAGAGAAAGTTTCCATTCAGCAAAGGAGAATTCACTGCATCACCCCCTTGAGATGCTCCTTATAGATACAGCTGCAATAAAAACACACATGATATTCACTTTGTGACTACAGCTCCACTTCAGGAGGACCCTGATTTTAACTGTGACTGAAAGAAGCCCAGAACAGTGAGGTGTAAGGAATACTTATCAAAGTTGGAATCTTGCCTCCACTGACAGCAGTAAACATTTTTACATTAGGTCACCAGTTTAGACTGAAGTGACTGCTTGGGCACCAAAATAAGTTCTTCTTCTGTGGAGGCACTAATTAACTGATCCTCAAAGCATCGAAAGACAACATACAGAGTTTGAGGAGGGGGTTTGAGTATTCAAGGACCTCTCCAAAAAAAAGGTCGATTTACTCCAGTCACTAGAAAATATAAATAAGTGCAGGAAATGCTACATCATACACAGAAATCTCTGAAAGTGTTCTCTAAAGAAAGAATCCCAAACTACCTCCACATGAAAAGAAAACAGAGGTCAGATACGAATCTAAAGAATAGCAAGTTAATAAAGTATCCTCCTCCAAGCTTCCAGGAGAAGAAAAACAGAAAGGGGTGTTAAATCTTCGCATAAATCTCCAGTAAAGACAGCCAGAAACGACACTGCCTTTAGCCACATGAAAGAGAATAGAAGGATTTCTCTTTTTAACTTGGTCTTTACTGTGTGCTTCGTAAATCGGGGCCACATGTGGTATTTATTAGGGTGAAATTTTCTTCTTGCTCCAGCCTCTCGCTTGCATTTGGTGCTTTCTGTTTGTTTTACAAAGAAAAAGGATTCCTTCAGCTCTGGGAAGGAAATGTCCTGGCTGTGCACATGGCAGAAAGTCACGGTGACAACCACAGAGCCTGCACAAAAACAGAGTAAGCACATGTTGAAGTTGAGATTCAACACAGCAGAGTCTAGGGCGTGTTATCCCATCTTTCCATTTCATCCTAAAGCCATCTTCTTATAGCTAGGATGGGAACTGAGGTCCACAAGGTGTCCCCTGTGCCCGTGTAACTTCAGGACTTGCACTCCTTACTATAAAGCCCACCAGAACCATCCCATTAGGCACAATCATTTCAGCTTCTCTACAGCTGGCCAAGACCTTTCCAAACCAGCCAAAGAGGCAAAGCCAATTCACAGACTGACACAAACTCACCTCCCCACCGAGGCCGTGAATCACCACGCACAGAAACCCCAAAGGAGACACCGATACGACCGCGGATAAACACATTCCTCACATTTTCTTGTTCCGCTTGGAAACTGACCCACGTTTGGTTTGAATTAAAGATTCATCGCACTGAAACAAATAACTAAATGGAAAGATATGAGGCCCTTTGAAGAGCGTTAAATCAGATTTGGGTGATAATTAGCAGCAGACAATTGAACCCCACTGTTTATTTGCACAGAACCTGACGTTACTGAAACGCAGCTTGAATTCAGGCTCACTGTGAACCCAGTCGCTGAGGTTTCAGGAATTCATTTAACAGTTTAATAGCTGAGGTAGAAACACCATGCTTTTAACAAAATGAGACAGATGTACATGTGCTCAGAGCCATCATTGCAGCTACCATCCCCTACCGTACACACACTGCCCTTCCAGGCTTTATATGCAGTAATTCTTTTCCCCCAAACTACTTCTCTCTTGAGAAAGCCATGCACAGGGATGCCATAATTGGGAAGGAGAATAGCTGCTCATAGTGGAGTCCTAATGAAGTATTACCTCCTCTATCATCTGCCCAGCCTAGTCCCTGCTTGTTTAATTTGGTTTGCCAGGGAGCATAAATACACGTGTCATCAGCTGCATGTTTGGCAAAGCCAGCAGCTCTTTCTCAAGATGTGTTTGGCCTCAGCGGAGGAGGAAGCACAGTTCTGCAGCACAAGTGAAGATGAGACAAATGGCTCTGCAGCACAGAGCAGGCAAGAGTAGCAACTCCCAGAAGATGGATTTGGCCAGAGCGCTGCAGTGAAATTTTGGTGTATTTTTCACTTCACCACATGTTTTATAGATTTATCTGGGGGGTTTTCAGCCAACCTGAGCCACCAGCAGATAGAAGAAGGCCTGATAGAGACTTAAAAAATATTAGAGATGATAGAATCTTTGTGATGAAGGGAACAAGCAATAGGGATAATGAATTATACAGGGCAAAAAAAGCCATTGCAAGCTTTAAGACACAAATCTTCCTGGAGCAGAATGGTCCCAGTCTGAGCTACTAAAGCCATCACTCCAAAAGGAGGAGATAGTGTTCACAGAGTCACAGACTGGTTTGGGTTGGAAAGGACCTTAAAGCTCATCGAGTTCCAACCCCTTGTCCCATGAGCAGGGACACCTTCCGCTAGAGCAGGTTGCTCCAAGCCCCTGTGTCCAACCTGGCCTTGAACACTGCCAGGGATGGGGCAGCCACAGCTTCTCTGGGCACCCTGTGCCAGCACCTCAGCACCCTCACAGGGAAGAGCTTCTGCCTTAGATCTAACCTGAACTTCTCCTGGTTCAGTTTGAACCCATCACCCTTCTCACCCAGAGAGAAAACAGGGTGAAGCTTTAAGGCAACTGCGGTCCCATGCTGCTACACGTGACCTACCTCCCATGTAGGCATTGCCCAACGTGAGTCCCATACCAATAATAAAACAGCAAAGCCAACAACATTTTTCAGGTCCCTGGCAGCAAGTTTTGCCTCACCTGGGACAGATAACTCACAGGATTGGGCACAGCTCCAGGGATCAGGTATCTCTGGCCACAGTTGTGTATCTTCAGGATAAATGCATTTTTCTTCAAGTAGTTGGGAGCGTGTTCCCATGTATTTGCCCCTCTGCACAGAGAAAAGGTATTACTATTACATTTCACTATTACTGAAGCAGAGTGATCTCTGTTAAAGCTAAGATTCTATTAATCATAACTACAGTCACCTGAAGTTTAAGCCTCTAGAGAGGAATTGTGGCTTGGTCATCTGACTGATTTACCACACTAACAACATTGCCATTAATCAACCGAGTCTTCAGTAACAAAACCTATTCTTTTAGCTGTCACAGGAGCTAGCAAAGCTTGACTCCTGGAAACCTCTTTCAATGTGGTTTATGTTAACGTGATTTAGTTTGTCACACGCTAACACATGTAGAGGAACAGAGACCAAACCTCACCTGAATCACATATCCAAGCTGCTAGAAACTTCAGTCCTGGCTATGAGCTGGGTGAATTACTATCACAGGTAATAGCAATCAGAATCAAGAAGGAATTACAGCCCTAACTGGCAAGGCTATGCTGGAAGAAGCCCCCATGTGGCAAAATAAATCATATATTAGGGAAATGGCACAAGTAATAAAAGTAAAGGGGAAAATCAAAAGAGAGAAAGCATTGACTAAACCACCCATCTGCCCTTGCCCCAGAAAATAAAGGCTTTGGGACACTATAGAACACCCACCTTTGTACATTTAAGAAGAGGTTCATGGACATTTTTCCCTGATGACACCCTTGTTTGTCAAGTCTGCACCTTCCTCACCTCCTGCTTCTTCCATACCTCACACTGCAGCTCACCATGTGTGTGGGACACAGCGACAAGGAGCTCACAGAACTACCCTTTTGTGTAAACTCATAGACAAAATCCTGCCAAGAACAGTATAGGCAAAGAGCCTCACATAGCAAGGATGCCATGGCTCCTCAAGACCCCTTTCCAGCCTTCTTTCCAAGCAGTTTACTATCAGCCTTCAGTTCTACTCCTGTATCCACTCATTGTAAATGACCTTACTCCCATTTGAATGGCTTTTTATCTTGACACAATCAAGTTAGCCCTGTGCAACTCAGAAACCACCTTAGCACCACTAAAGTGCAAAGGCAAACACACTAATGCCTTGAAAAACAGCTCACATGAGCTGCCACCATAAGAACAGAAGCTGGGTTCCGTCACGTGTAGATGAGTAGTAACAGCAACCTTTTATTCCAGCAGAAATCAGCTGAATTGAATATTAAAACTGCCCAATATTTTGGGCTGCGACATGTTACATGCAGGCAAAAATCAAAATCCATTGGACGACTGGGTTTAAGACAAGGAAAGGAAATTGTACTTTACGTGGGGTTTCATTTTAGCTGCAAAGACTGAAAGCACAAGATTCAGACACACAAGCTTGGGGTGAATTGTGCAAGGTAAGTCCTTCCAAACCCCACCACAGCCAACTTAGAGCCTGAAACGCTGCCCTTAGCAGAAGCTCAGTGTAAGTTACACTCTTCTAACTACAGGCACCAGCTGTTACTTTTCCTACTTGTATTTTAGCCACAAAGAGCACCGATTTTATAGTGAACTGGTCCCTAGAGGTGAATACACCGCAGCAAACAGCGTCAGAGAAGCGGGTGTATCCGCCAGCCCAGCCACCCCCTCGCTGTACGGCCCGCAAGAGCAGTGGGACACAGCTTCTCCTATGGAAAAGCCGCTGGGATCACGGAGGAGTCCTTCGTGAAGCCCCGAGGAATCCTAACACTGAAATCCCCGTTATCGCTTCTCAAGGGAGCGAAGCAGCAACAAAGCTCCAGTGCCTGTTCCTGCAGCCCCCTCCCATGCGGTCAGACAGGCGGCGGGGAGAGGAGGGGAGCAGGAGCCCTGCGCAGCCCCAGGCACAAAGCGAACGTAAGATGCTTCCTCCACCTCGTGGAGAACCACGAAACTGATGCGCAACCCGCAGCCACCAAGAACGGGTGGAATACACCCGTTTTAAACGCAGGGAAATGCCCCATGCCCAGCCCAGGGAACGCCGGACGTGTTGGAAATCGCCTCCTGCTCCTCCTGATCTACGTGGTCAAAAGCCTTGGATTTGTTTCATTAGTATAGAAAATCGCTGAATTCACTGGAGATTCAGAGAAGCAACCGAAGAAGGAATTGTCAGACCTTAAAGTACCTTGAAAGTTACAACTTTTACAGGTTATTTGCTCATTAAAAAGTGCCCTCAGGCAGGGTGTTGGGTTTGGTTTTCCACCTCACTGCCTCCAGGTTTCAAACCCTTGTACCAGTAAAGGCCATCGCTGTCACACATGACAGTAAGTGCTCTTTGTTCCTATTCAGTTAGATTATTAATAAAAGGGTTTTGACCTCACTATCAAGTTCATTTGACCTCCCTATCTTTGCTTCTTTCTGTTCTCCTGTATTTCACATTTACATCTGATGCACATTCTCTGTGTCAGCCACTGTTTTGTCAGGTTCCCTTTTACTTGATACCTTTGTAAATGCACAGAAACATTTTCCAATTACCCGTCTCTCAACTCTCTTTGCTATGGAGTTTTTTCAGCAAACCAGAAATTAACACTTCATTCCAATTAATTGACATAGAAGTGCAGCATTACCAGCTTTTCTTGGCTTATTCCTGCTTCCATAGCCCCAGACTTTGCTCTTCGACTACTCACTTATCTTAAAGGGATTGAAGTGTCCATACTGACACCCACCCTGACACAAAGCATGGTGCCACACAGCTGAACTAACCAAATGTATTAACTGGGTGTTAATTGCACAGCAAGCAGCAGTGAAATTAGGTTTTAAAATCAACACTCCATTTAAGGCAGCTGGGAGAAGTTCACGCTTCGCAGCACTATTGTGTCTGTCTGCTCACAGAGTCCACACGAGCTGGTTCTTCCGAAACAGAAGTTAAAATGCAGGAAAAAGAAGTGCCCAGAGAAGCTGTGGCTGCCCCATCCCTGGCAGTGTTCAAGGCCAGGTTGGACACAGGGGCTTGGAGCAACCTGCTCCAGTGGAAGTTGCCCCTAACCCCACTCCTGTGGCTGAGAGTAAAGTTGGGCAGACCCTGCATCCCAGAACCATCAGTGCTGGAAGGGCCCTCTGGACACCATCCAGTCCAACCCCTGCCAAGGCCGGGCCACCCAGAGCAGGTCCCACAGGAACGTGTCCAGGCGGGTTTGGGATGTCTCCAGAGAGGGAGACTCCACATCCCCCCTGGGCAGCCTGTCCCAGTGCTCTGCCACCCTCACGTAAAGAAGTTCTTCCTCATGTTGAGGTGACACTTGTTGTGTTTCAGTTTATGGCCATTGCTCCTTGTCCTGTCGCTGGGCACCACTGGAAAGAGTCCGGCACCATCCTCCCGGGCCCACCTTTGAGACACTGAT
>NW_009939733.1:22722-45954 GCF_000696875.1 Nestor notabilis
CCCTACACTAACCAGGCTCTGCATCCCAAAGCAAGGCAGGTTCCAACAAGGGTTGCAAGGACCCTGACCCTGGAAGGTCAGTACTTTCCTGCATGCAGAGGAGGGAACAGGAGTGTGCACTCCTGAATACAGTGTTTTGCAAGAGTCTGGACATGCAACAGCACAGAGCTGCTCCCATTACCAGGCCTAGGTAAGGATTTCACTACCACCTCTACAGGCAGCAGCTCACTGATTGGATTTACCCTGGTCCCTGCTGTGGCTGGTAAGTGCCTTGCCAGCTGGATGGCAGATTGCTCTCTGGCTGGATCCATTACAGCTCCAAGGCACTAAATAAATAATACATTTTGATCATAAAGACTGATTGCACAAAAACCAGAGGCTCAAATGTCTGGACATTTCCAAGTTTGCCATCTGTGCTCGGAGAGCAGTTGCCAACACTGCTTTCACCACGAGCTGAAGGAAGAGATCCAGACTGTTCTCAAGGGGAAGCTGACAGCTACTGCAGTAGTGGATAACAGACTAGATAACAGAGGCTGTGGATGAGGTTGGACATAAAACACTTTCAACATTGAAAACAGGCAAGGCCTGTTAAAATGAAGGGCATTCACTCCATCCACAACTGCTTTGGGAATGCCTGCCTGGAGTTATGTATGAGCTGTAGCATACAGCAGGCTCCCCAGCAGAGGACCAGAGGGGTTCAGTGAATACTCAAGAGCCAGCTCTGCTAAAAGGTGACACTTCACTGCCAGTTGCTATTCTGGCTTCACAGACTGGTAGGGAGAGTACCCAGGGATCTTGGAGATCACTGCTCTCGAGGAGGCCACGAGGATGATGAGGGGCTGCAGCACCTCCCGTATGGAGACAGGCTGAGAACATTGGGGCTGTTCAGCCTGGGGAAGAGAAGCTGCGTGGAGACCTCAGAGCAGCTCCCAGTGTCTGAAGGGGGCTACAAGGATGCTGCAGAGGGACTCTGCATCAGGGACTGGAGCGACAGGACAAGGGGTGATGGGTTCAAAGTGAAACAGGGGAAGTTCAGGTTAGATCTAAGGCAGAAGCTCTTCCCTGGGAGGGTGCTGAGGCGCTGGCACAGGGTGCCCAGAGAAGCTGTGGCTGCCCCATCCCTGGCAGTGTTCAAGGCCAGGTTGGACACAGGGGCTTGGAGCAACCTGCTCTAGTGGAAGGTGTCCCTGCTCGTGGCAGGGGTTGGAGCTGGATGAGCTTTAAGGTCCCTTCCAACCCAAACCAGGCTGGAATTCTGTGATTCCCAGTAAAGTCAATCAGGGGAAATCGGGAACACGCTAAGTAAGTGGGAATTGAAGTTAAGGTGCTGCCAGGGGACAGACTCTTACCTAGGAAATGGAGCTGCTGTTCACGATGGTCTCATGAGGCTTGGTGTGACTTTCACATAGCACGCAGACAAGTCTTCAGCTAGAGCTGGCTGTAGCATAAGGTACCTGTGCTGCCCTATGCACTGAGACAGGCATCCTTGGAAGAAACGCAGGTAGTCTTGTCATTAAACCACTGTTGGACAGCCAAGGATAATGGCAGGTCCAAAAGCTCAGAACGCAGCACGTGTAAAGCACATGAATGTTGTGTGACAACGTGCACAAGGCAGTGTGAACGTGTTCTCAGCACTTAATCCTTGAGAGCATAAAACTTAAAAGCATGCTCCCTGAAGCAGGGTAAATAGTCATGCAGGCACCTGCAAAGCTGGTTTTTAATGCAATACTAAGCATGGGGCTGGTAACAACCTTTTCAAATGTTTCTGATTATACATTCTCTTTCTAGGTAATAAAGAGCTGAAGCAAATGTATTTTTCAATACACCCATCACCTGTGGCAGCCAAAAAGTTCAATTAAAAGCTGCAGTCAGTGAAATCAAGGTTACACTTAGTACTGCGCATTTAAATAGCCTTTCTTCACAAGTTTTGCTGAGTATTATTGGCACAGAATCACAGTCTGGTTGAGGTTGGAAGGGACCATTGGAGCTCACCTTGCCCAGTGCCCCTGGCTCAAGCAGGTCACCTAGAGCCAGTAGTCCAGATGACACAGCACTGCTTCACACTTACTTAACCAACCATTGCATCAGATGTGTTTTAATTGCCTTCTCATTACAGGCCTATCATTCGTAGTAGATGCTTTTGGCGCAGGAATAGCATGCAACCATTATGTCAATGCCCTGAGAAACTGGAAGCTGCTTCTTTACAGAAAGGGGAGCAAAGAGACTGCCTAAAAGGATTTAAAATACAACTATTTTAAAAGATAAGGAACTATGTGCTTGTGAAGGACCAACTGACCCAATTCTGCATAAGGGAAATAATATCCAGGGAAAAAAAATGTACTCACAGTGAGATTTGGTTACATCTGCACAACTTCAAGCTTCCCAGTGTTACTCAAACCCCACCATTAGGCACATTTCAGCCCTTCTACAACTGGCCAAGACCTTTCCAAACCAGCCAAAGAGGCAAAGCCAATTCACAGACTGACACAAACTCACCTCCCCACCGAGGCCGTGAATCACCACGCACAGAAACCCCAAAGGAGACACCGATACGACCGCGGATAAACACATTCCTCACGTTTTCTTGTTCCGCTTGGAAACTGACCCACGTTTGGTTTGAATTAAAGATTCATCGCACTGAAACAAATAACTAAATGGAAAGATATGAGGCCCTTTGAAGAGCGTTAAAAATCAGATTTGGGTGATAATTAGCAGCAGACAATTGAACCCCACTGTTTACTTGCACAGAACCTGACATTACTGAACTACTCTGGAATGGACACACACACACAGAGCTGAGTTTCCAATGCCAAAGTCAAGTCACCAGTGCCAAAGCTCCTGCAGCATTGTTAAGTAAAAGATGGGAAGTAAGAAACAAGCAAACATCGTATTTTGGGGGGGGCTGTTCTGAAAAACAAGAGGGCTTTAACAGTTTATGTCTGCTCCTTCTCCTCTTCCTCTCCATGCACACAGTGAAGCTGAATTTCAAGTGGGTTTGAATTGCAGTACAGATTAATATTTGCCTATAACATTTTGAGGCTCCTTTACCCTCATCCCACCACTGGTGGCATAGTTCTTTCCAACCTTCAGTCTTACACTCTTAAAAAAAAATGGTATTAAGAGCTGTAGCCAGAAAACTGCTATTAGCATCTTCAGGTCTGAAAGAACATGGCAAATTTAAAACACAATCCGATTTCCAGCTTTCACTGTCACCAATACTCTCACCCTGGTATCTAGATTAGTATTTATTTCAGGTAAGAAAATACCTTCCTCCTGCTTGGGGTAGATGCTAAACACATCTGCATGCAAAGGGCAAAGGGGGTCTCTTAGCTAGAGAGTTAACAAATTGAAGACATAAACCTGAATTCCCCCAAAAGTTATTACTTCTCACTTAAGGAAAAAGGCAGCAAAGATGATCAGTTACAATTCTTTGTAGGATGCTACCTGATCATAATGGCTCTGGAAGAAACCAGGTCTCTGACAGAACACTACTGCAGAAACAGGTCAAAGTGACTTAAAGCTCAAAGAACCTGAGAACCTTCTTTATTTAAGGGCTTCAAATTTGACCGCTAAAGACTAAAACAACAACAAATCAGAGCAGGGTGGCATAGAATCACAGAATGGTTTGGGTGGGAAAGGACCATCCAGTTCCAACCCCCTGCCACGGGCAGGGACACCTCACACTGGAGCAGGTTGCTCCAAGCCCCTGTGTCCAACCTGGCCTTGAACACTGCCAGGGATGGGGCAGCCACAGCTTCTCTGGGCACCCTGTGCCAGCGCCTCAGCACCTGCACAGGGAAGAACTTCTGCCTTAGATCTAACCCGAATCTCTCCTCTTTACACCCCTCTTACCTTTGACAAACCCAACGTGGTGTAATCTGACTTCAAAATAAGCAGGTATTCAACTCATTGGGAACTCAATTTGTAACTCTCAGCCTGGCTGCCACAGAATTAAGATTGCCCTCCTTAACTACTACAGGTGTCAGGAGGTTGTACACTTTTTTCCTGAGTACTCCAAATCTACTCTAGCAATGGGGAAAATAAAATCTCAGGGAAAAAACAAGCATAGCAGCAAACAGATTCCACACCTTCCTTGCCCCTTGGTAAAGAGTATGTGGCCAATGATGCCCATTCAGCATCATGAAAACACTCCATCAATTCCACAGCATTTTGGATTTCACCCACAATTTTTAGTAATGTTTTTGCTCAGTTTAAAACCAGACCTTGCACATTAGGTATGTTCTTTCACAACCAGCTTTCAAACCATGTGTCGAGCCCATCCTTGCAACAGGAAGACACACAAATCTACATGCAAGTGTAATATTCACTATGCTAAATTTATTCTGCACCCAGTGCCATCCAGGTATTTTCACAGAGGTGCAATGCTGAAAAAACACAGTAAGGTTAAGGGTCTAATACAGAAATGGATACATGCAACTTCCTGTGTGTAAAATACATCCCATGCTTTTAAAATCAAGTTTAGTCATTCAGATCTCAAATGCTCCCACAAAACCCATTCCACACATGCCTACCTACCTTCCTGCTCATGTCTTCCAAACCCTGGAGCCTTGTTTCCTTCAGCTTCATCTCAATTTCCTGCTCCATACCCAATGGTTTCCGAGTCTGTTCCTGAGCATTCCATATTCAACCTTTCTCAGACACAACAGACTAGTCTGTTATTTGCCCCTGTTAATAGGGCCTTCCAAACACCTGATCAATTCTACCTTGAAAGCAAGGTGAAACTGAATTGTTCGACCTCAGTAATATTAACCACATGTGTGTTTCTTCTGTTAGCCATTTGTCAGCCTCAGGCACACCCAGCAGAATCAAGCTGTGAAATGAACTACAGCAGGTTTCCAACAGTGTTGGTGCTGCTTCAAAGGATGCACATCACACACACACACCATCTACAGCACAGCTGAAAAAGAGAGCCTAAAAGATCTATCAGGGGATTTAAAAACAAATATATACTTCTTGTGTCTTGCATTTTGGAATGAGACTTTGGAAGAAGTTCTGAGATGAAATCATCTTCAAATGGAACTGAATTTGTTTAAATAATAGTCGGATTCGGTAATAGTGCAGAAATATTCTTGTTTGTACCAGTTAAAACACTCTAGAGAGAACAAAACAGACATTTATAGATGTATTTTGTCACTGCTGGCCCAGTGGCTGAATGCTACTATGTAAGAAAAGCATCTCAATACCCATATTTATAGTGTTAGTCCCTTGACTTCCAACAATAATCACTGAAACCACATTTTGAGGTTTTCTCTATGCAAACAAGTACATGGTGTATGCAGCTGTCTCAAAGCCTGTGAGCTGCCTGACTCGTCAGCAGATGGAATTCACTCACAAAAATCAGAGCATAGCTTGTGATTACATCTGTAGAAGTTACAGGTTTAAAAACCAAGCACCTTTCCCCAGTGTCCTTTAAGTGCCACCTGGTAGTTGCAAAAAGCTGTCAGGCTTAACTACATCTGAAGTAATTCCCAAAGCTTGAAGTCAAGGAGAATCTCAGCTCAGGAATGACACGCATTACTTGAATGATTTCAACCTTGTACTTCTTCAATTAAACTTCACAATCGGTAATTTCTACGTTTCATTTCAGCTGCTGAACTTTAGTTGAGATCACACTAATCCAGACGGGACCTTAACCTCATGCCAATATCAACTATTTCACCTCACTTCCAGAATTCCAGCCACTGTACCACTTACTAACATTGTATTTCTCCCCATGACTTGTGCCCAGCTCCACATCTCGCTATGAACATTTGGTGTCCAAGTGCTCAGAATAAAGCTTTGTATCCTCAGAACTGAGCAGGAATTGTCAGGAGTATATAATGTTTAGAGGGAAAAATAAAATAGCAGCCTGCTTGTATGAAAACATTTTATTCCATCACCACCCCAGATAATTCTATAATGCTGCCTTACCTAAGAGCCGAGATGCTCACCGCTGGCCAGTCTGAGTCCTTGCATCACCTTCCACCCAAGAGTATTGTATTGATTCCATTTCATGCTTTTTTAATCTCTGTTTTTTAAAGAGAAGTATTACCACCACCATCCTTAATTGAAATTATCTTCCCACTCATTCAACAGACTGGGGAACAGGCCCTATGTGCCACGTGTCTAGAAAGGAACATCAGAGTTAGGTCTACGTTGCTTCTACCTCAGTGGTGAGCAGAGACAGTGAAGCTCCATCAGGGCAAACCTGTTTGGGTAAATTAATCAGAATGAAACACGTAATAAGCGTGTGACAGTGAGGAACTGCCATAGCCAAGGGTTCAGGATAATGTTGAACATGTGGCTTCTGGTATGACTGTGCTATGTAATGAAAAGCTGTGTTGACACAAAAGGTAACTGAAGCATTAAGAGCTGTCTAGATCTATCAGCATGGAGTATCTAACCTTGCTGCCCCTTCAAAGCACCGAGTTCTAAAACTTAACAGCCTTTAATGTAGCTGGGACATGGAGCTGTTGGAGCAAGGCCAGAGGAGGCCAATGAGGATGATCAGGGGCTGAAGCACCTCCCGTATGGAGACAGGCTGAGAACATTGGGGCTGTTCAGCCTGGAGAAGAGAAGCTGCGTGGAGACCTCAGAGCAGCTTCCAGGGTCTGAAGGGGGCTACAAGGATGCTGCAGAGGGACTCTGCATCAGGGACTGGAGCGACAGGACAAGGGCTGATGGGTTCAAACTGAACCAGGGGAAGTTCAGGTTAGATCTAAGGCAGAAGCTCTTCCCTGTGAGGGTGCTGAGGCGCTGGCACAGGGTGCCCAGAGAAGCTGTGGCTGCCCCATCCCTGGCAGTGTTCAAGGCCAGGTTGGACACAGGCGCTTGGAGCAACCTGCTCTAGTGGGAGGTGTCCCTGCCCGTGGCAGGGGGTTGGAATTGGATGAGCTTTAAGGTCCTTTCCAATCCAAACCCATTCTATGATCCTAAGACAATTTACCTCAAGTAAGAATACCTCGTTTGACTCGGCAGCTTAACAGCTGGACTCAACAATCTTAAGGGTCTTTTCCAACCATAATGATTCTACGATTCCCTTTTCAAGAAAATAAATAGAATTGGAAGAAATTCCTCAACAAACCCCTGCAGAGCAAAAGCAGCAATTATGACTGAGCGATACATTCCAGAAAGCAGGAAAAAAAAGCGCAGGGTTTTATGCTCAGCACACAACAGGGCAACTTCAGAGGCTTTTGCTTGTACACCAGAAATATTGATTCAGCTGGCCACATTGTGTCCTCTTCTCTTTTTCTTCCCTAATAGAGCAAGCTTCTGCTTATTATTATTATTATCCATAATCATGTGTTGTGATAGCTACCAAGAAGCTCCCTGCTTGCTGCAACACATTATTATGGATGATTTTATTTCCGTTTCCGGCACGATGACTGGTTGCAAGACCAGTAGCACAAACACCAATGCATCCACTCTGAACAAGTCATTCAGAATACCCACCACTGCTGCACTGAAGTCTGTGCACAGTGTATTGTACGTGCACCAGAGCGTGCTGCTTTGCAGACCTCCGCCGTAACGTGCTCATTTTCTGCAGTGACTTTCCTTGACCAAAGTGACAGCAGATCCCCAAAGTCATGAGGAGAATTTCTTGCATTTCTTGAAGCTGACAAACGCATCCTTGTGAGGATTCCAAGGAAAAGTGTGTGCAATTCTAAAGGAAAAACTCAGAGGCTTATAAATAAAACAGTTCCTGAAGAAGAGAGAAACTTCTCTCAGGTTTAAAATTCCTTGCACACCTTTCCTTGTGCCAAAATTATTCTGGCAATTCTTTCTTTAGTTCGTACCAATCCTCAAAGCGAAAGGGGTTCTGACTTTCTGAAAGAAGCCATGCATTAGCAGGCATGCCCAAATCTTCAGAAATCCTGCTCTGAATGTTGGAATAAACCTAACAATCCCCACCATTAAAATGCTATTGAAAGGCAATTAAAAGCAATACCCCATGTTCTTGTAATGGAATGATATTCCAAAGTGAAGACAGCTGCATGGTAAACTGCACATCAAATGTTTCCCAACCCAGAAAGTTTGCCTGGTAATTCTACAGGGATAAAGAGAAAAACCAATCCAAGCTGTTTAGCCATCCTAACCCAAACAGAGATCAAAATAATACAGGACTGCTTTTATTGTGTTACTGTCTAAATCCATGGGGGAAGTATTCAGAAGGCATGTTTATTTTGTCTCATTGACAAAATAACGAATACTAACCATGAAGTTTTCTACCTTTCAACTGCAGACCCTAATCCAAGCTGAGAGGCAGTGCACTTCAATCCTTCATTCTCATAGCCTCCAAAAATAAAGTGTTGACGTTCCGGGCATAAGAACTTTACTACAGCAGAACCTCTGCATGCTTTCTGAAAAATTCAATCACAGCAAGGAAAGGTTCATCACCCCTCAGAAGTAGGAAGCAGCATTATATCCCCAGCAACTGTCATCTCTTCTCACAGCCAAACAAGGAAGGAATGGGCAAACTTGCAAACACAGGGATCTATAACCAAATACAAGTGGGCACAGTTCTGAAACCCGTGAGGTGGCCAGCTGACCAACACAACTCCTCTCGTTTCTTCCATCTCCCAAAGGTACCGGGAAGATGATGCCTCTACCTCGTGGAAACATGCTGGAGGAGAAGAGTGTGTCACAGCAACCTCACCATGGCAAGATTCCTAATGGCAACGGAGCAGAACCATTGGCAATCTTGTGATCTGAAGATCAACGTTACTAGATGTAGTTACAATGCCACGTGAACCAAATCCTAATAGGGAATGTTCAGAAACATTCATGAAGAGTATGGGAAGTTGGCTTATTCAGTATTTTATAACAGGGCTGCATTATAAAAAAATCACAAGAGTAAGGATATTTTGCAACCATATGACTTCAACTGAGAACAATCCTCTTTTGGACATGTAAATATTCAACTTGGTTAAATCAAGACAACCACAGATAGACATGTTTTTCCCAAATCTTTGGCTGTATTGCAATGGTTGTTTCAATTTGTAATCTCCAACTAAACATTTCCTATCCATGGATTAACAATATATTTACTGACTTGTGTCTTTTAACAGTATTTATCCAACATAACAAAATAAACTGCAATTTGTTATACTTCTTTTTTTACAAAACATTTTATAAATATTTTTACAAAATGTATACAAAGCAATTTCAAGTGAGACATACTTTACAAATGAAGGTATTTAAGCAAATAAAGTCCATACCACACTGACAATAAGTGACACATCCTCTTTAAGTGAAGTCAGTCTGTAAGGCCTCCCTAATCTAACAGATAAATTAGACTAAAATCTTCAAAATGAACATAGTTTTCTTAATTGCCAGTTGAAAATTTGTTTTACTATTAGGCAGTATTAAATAACATTGAAATCACAATGCGGATCCAGCAAAATAATGAAAACATGTTGTAAAGTCATGCACATTCACAAGACTTTGCTGGACGTGAGCCCATATGATTTATAAATTCGTATTTTTCTTTTTAAAGCACCACAAAAATACACTTCTGTCATTTACTGCTTCACCACGTACCAGAATTCCTTTAGAACTGAATTCAAAGGAGTGAACAACAGCACACCAACAAATCTAACATTAATCTTGCTCGGATTGTTCAATGGGTTCCTCTCCGAAGTTCAGAGAAATGTGTCTGACCAAATCAACCATGATTACTTCTTGGAATTTGACATTTTTTCTATGCTATTGTCCCCCATCCCCAAATGATATCCAACAGAAGACACATAGTCTGAGACTTCAATTATGTATTTGCTGTCGAGAGGCTGGAAACCCCATGTACCCATTCGGAGGCGGTACAAAAAGCAAGTGGATCAATCAATGTGCAACTTGACTTTTTTTTGCCTTTTCCCTGTAAAAGAAAACTGTAACTAGTTCACATAGAGCTGTGTAACCTCCCGTTTCCCTTCCTAGACAGTTTAGAATAGTTCAGCTTCCAGAATGACCAAATAAAACACACATCAGGATACACAGCGATGAGCACATTGTTAAAACTAAAAAAGGCAATAGGTGAAGACTTCTAGTGTCAGTTTTGCCAATAAGGAAACAACTCAATGTCTGAGAGCCTATTCTATGGACACCTAACTAAAAATTTAAAACTGGCAATACTTATTATTACCTTGAATATTTTATACAACACTTGGGAATGTTGGGTTTTACAAACAGGTACTTCAAAATTGGCACATTTCTTTTTTAAATGGCAATTAGTAACACACAAACCCAGTATTTCCATTCACGTTGAAGGGCAAATGAATTTTAAGGAAGTTCATCTTTCTCACGTTGCTTTCTAGATTTGGTTTCCTTTAGTGGTCTGACAGTGGACTGCAGCTCAATACTGAGCTGCACTGTAATCTTCTCCTGTCACAAGGATCTAATCCTGCTTCCTTCTGTGCTATTCAGCTGGACTGAATCACACGACAGCAAAACCTTTTGGTTTCTTTCCTGGCAATCTGACTGACAACCACAGCTTGACACAATGAGCCTCTCTAACATGAAAGTTGTGATCAGCAAGTCTGGAAAATGGCTGGTAATTCTTCTAAGAAACTGTGGAGAAGAAAGTCTGGGGGGAGAGAACGTGAGCATACCTTTAGAAACCACAAAAGCTAGATCCTCCTGAGCAGACGTATGTATTACACGCACGTGACAAGTGTCAGTGCACAAAAGCACTCGTGACCAAAGTAAACGAGGAAAAAGCAGCATGGGCAGCAAAAAGTCATAGATTAAAATAAATAAATAAAATAGTAAGATTCTATCTTAAAAAACATGACAGCAAGCCAAATCCAAACCATGCAATGGTCTCCCTTGGCTCTACAAATCTGAGTGAATCATTACACACTCGGCGATATGTTTCAACACTGGGATTGCTGATGGACTTTGGTCTGTACAGCTCTTGATCATGATGACTGCTACGGTGGATGGTTTAACATTCTCTGACAGCAAAAAGCAGAAAAATAAAACACTGGCCTTCAAATTGAATCAGAGTAAGGCTAATGTCCTCTTCAAACAGAAGCTACAAATATCAGAACAGTTCTCAAATAAAAGTGCTTTTGACACTTGGTCTAAAATAAAAAAACAAACAACAAATAAAAAAAAGAACAGTTTTACCACTTCAGAAAGACTCGAGGCTGACTACATCCAATTATAAAATGCAAAATCTTTTCCTCAAGAGTTAACAGATATATGTATTATATATATAAATTCATGGCTCTAGCATGGCCTCATCCTGTACACTTCGCCATTTCCTGGCTTCCATTCTACCTTCCTTAGTCAAGCATTTATTACTTCATATCATGCCACTGTGACTAAGATCATATAATACCATCCCACAGACTAAAGTTACCTACTACAAATATATCAAGTACTAGTTTCTGCTCAGAAAGCAATAGAAAAGCACTTTAAGTTTAACTTATGAAGCCTTGTAAACACACTGATGATACCCTTCCAACTGAAGAACCCCAGAACACAGATTCATCAACAAAGCAAATCTTCTGAATAGAGGTACAGCGGGTTTCCCAGAATAACTAAAAACTGGATGACGTGTGGAAGAGAAGGGTAGGGGAGAATTGTTGCTTCCATCGCTTTTTAAAAACACTTTCTTAATAAATATATCCTTCCAAATGACTGTGATTGTCAGTATACTACCGTGTTACATTGGGCCGAACAACCTGCAACCTTCTGATGTTGCAGTACAAAAGCACTAGCATAATAATACTTGAAATAGTAAGGCCCTAACAGACTGCATTCTACCAAGGATTAACTTTACTTGGATCTCTCACTGTAACCACAATGAGTATTGCTCTCAAACACCAAACAGAATCTAGTTTAGAAAGGTTAACCTTAAATGCACGTCAGGCTGTACTTGTGGTGTCATTCACATTTGCTTCTGCTACGAGAAACATCACTTGTCCATGGTACTGGAACTACTAACACTCTAAGATACTATTTACAGCGGCTTCTAAAATAGAGTCAGTTTCTACAACACCTTCACTGTGGTCTGGAATAAATTTTTCCAGGCAGTTTTCCTGTGAAGCAATAGGTGAAAAATTAGGGAATTCTAATTCAACCGAGCCACTACTTGTCGCCTCATTCTGTGACTGTCTCCCACCTCTTTTAAGTTCCAAGATGTTTTTAAATGTAGTTTCTAAACTCTTACTGAGCAGTAAGTCTTGCTGGGGTTCACCAGAGCCTTTCCTGTTATCAGGATGTAAAACCTCATTCTTTGGAGAGCTCCTCAGAGTTTTGTCTTGGAGGGAATTATTACACGTTACCTTTGAGAAAGACTGAACTGTGTTCCTTGTTACTTTGTTGTGTGTCCCAGGAGCGGCTCGTGACACGGTTTTTGACAAGTCTTCAGAACTTGAAGAATTCTCTGTGGACTTGGCAAGATCTTTCCCGGCTGTCTTCTCTTCAGAGAGGGCCACGTACTGGCCCTCAGAAGAACAGTTAGCTTTCTCAAGCTTTAAAGCTTTAGTGAGGCTCTCTGATTTTTTAGTAGAAGCTATTCCTTCTTGTGGCGTCACAACGTTGTTAGGCACTAGAGGAAGTTTACTGTGATTTGTGGACTCTGCTGAGCTGGATTTTGGTCGGTCTCTGGCTTGGGTTTTGGTAGTCTGACTTCGGGAAGATAATGTTTTGCTAGGCTGATGGTCACTCTTGCTGGACTGTGCTTCTTCAACTGCTTTATCAAATTGTTTGGCAGAACAACAAAAATCAGCCTGGTAACCATCTGAAAAGTAAGCAGCAACATTCAATTACCTATACATCAAAATAACAGGCACTCCAATGTAGCTTCTGAGTACTAAATTCAAATAACACCCAGGACTACAGATTCATGCCTTTAAGAGATGTACACATGCTTAAGTGTTCTGCTGCATCCAGGGGAGATTATAACCAAATTAAACAGCACACTATGCACATATGTGCACTGTAAAACCAGACTAAGAGCACTTCCCTGCATTCTAAACATGCAAATATGGCATCTGGAAGACTAATACTTTCTTCAATCCATCCTCTGAATAGCTTTTAATATATGCAGAATATGCAGAACACTTAACTAACTGTTATCTTACACAAATAATGCGTTTCTAGTTGTTATGTTCAACAACAGTCTGGTTAAAAATGCTGCCATTTAATGCATGCCATTCCAAAAGCAACACTGTGTTAAGATGAGCAAGAGTATTTATGCTTCAGACAAGGGTGTTCTTTCTGCCTGCCAGCAAACTCACAGCTTTTTCCTTACTAGAACTGAGTCCGTGCAGGAGTCATGACTATTGTCAAAAGAAACTCAGGAATATTTCTCTGCTGAACAAGCCAAATACATTTTTTCCTAAAATAACTTCCTTCACCCTTACAGTGTCTCTAAACTATTGAACTGGGGAGTTGTTAACATTCCACCTGCAACTGCTTATGCAGTATTTCAGCTACTGGAATCCCAAGCAGTCAGTGCCTCACTGTGCCCACAACTATTTGTAAGCACTCCATACTCAGACTGCTTTTGTACAGTTCAGAAGTGAACTATTACTTACCAGGATCCACAAGTGCAAGACGCTTATCCCGGGTCAGAGATGCCCTTTCTTCCTGGTTAAACATCCTGTCAATCATAACCATTTCTGCAGAGGGATTTATCCGCTGCAGGGAAGAAGATAAATCTGTAGTCACTCATATGTCCGTATCAGATTAAGACATTTATAGGTTGCTTACTTCTTCAGAGAAAAAGAAATGTTCTTTCATTAAAGAGATGAGGAGAATGTTCACAATTCCACAGCATCCTCAACAACCCTGTGACCCCAACCACCACTGAAACTCAACTGTAAATGACTATTCTCATTTCATGGTACACTGTATTTGCTGAAAGACTGTAAAACAGGGAATTATTATTCCAATTGTAAGAATTGTACCTCTTCAGGACCAAGTGTGTTCACCACTTTGCACCACAGTTTCTTACACCATACAGTAGCTTTCTCTTTTAGAGAGAAACCCAGCGAAAATCTTGCAAAGGGACCACCCTATCATCTTGTTTCTTCTCTGCACTTTTTCTTCCGTTCTTTTAACTAGTTTGTACTGAGTTGCACTGCCTTCAAACCAGGTGAATCCATCCATCACAGAGGAAAGTTCACTGGCCATGAATTCAGGCAACTAGATCCAAACCTGAACACTCTGTGAAATAACCTCTTCAAAATGTCTGAATGGGATTTACCATACAAGACACCAGATGCTAAAAGAACAGATTTTAACCTCCATCCCTGCTTTACACCTGCAACTACTTGCAAGTATTTAATGGTTAGTATCTTTTAATGGCACTGCTAGATTCTAAACTGATATTAATTCTAACACTTGTATTACATATTCCTGTCTCTAAAGCAGAGTGATTTAAATGTCTATTATACTCTAACTCAAACATTTACCAGGCTTGAAAACTAACATGTCTAAAGCCACAATGGTATTTCCTGATCCTTGAAAATATGTTCTTAAAGTAACTTCAGTCAGTTTTGTTTTTACCTCACGCCTGGGATTGTGAAAGCACTTAAACCAGATGCATTCCTTATGAAAAATGTACGCTCCACCTAGCTTCTAAGGAGAAGTAATGACTGCCTAAATCATATTATGATTTAGCTCCAATTAGAATACAGCTGGAGACATCTGAATGGAGATTTTCAACATTCTTTCAGGCTCTGTCACCTACAGAAATACAGAGAAATCACCTGCCTGCCTACCACAAGCTGTTAAGTGTAACAGGAAAGGGTAAGCAGCCAAGAAGTTTATGTGACTTCAACGTCTATGGAACTTACATATAACAGCACCCTTCCTAGGGCAGCACATGAAATACAGACTCAACCCATTTCACTGGTTTTAAGATGTGTTTACACACTTCAAAATGCAGCCTGGCCACTGAGATTGCTGGTGCAATAACAAGTACATTGGCTATATATATATCTCTAAAACCTTTCTGTATATTCATCAGTTCCTAAGGTGATAAACAGTATCAACAACATGAATGGCAATGCTAGCTCTCACCTTCCTTTAGACATCCTTTTTAACAAACTGAATCACACCCTATAAACATAAAATGTGCCTGGGTTACACCCCTTACCATTGCATCTTCTATAAGCAAACATCTGTATTTGTTCAGCATAGCCTGTGTCCTCTTCAGAAGCTGTGTAGCTACAGTTTCAAATTCACTGTCCACTAGAAAGACAAGAGTATACTTTCAAACACTGTTCTTCAGTAACCTGCACACATTTAAACATGTGCCCTTTCTCATTCCTTCAACTTACACAAGTAATTCTCTCCACAGACCAATTACAAACTTAGCCCCTATTTTTAGAGAAAAAAAATTACCTTTTCTCAAGTCTTCCTCTGTTGGCAGCGATCCCTGGCACACATGGTATGAAAGGAGTCTCTGAACTGCATCATTTAATGATCTGAACTGGCTTTTATCTGGTGTCACAGCATGCATCTGATCCTTCTGTAACTGCTGGAGAATACTAGAAGGAAAATTAATGATACATAACTAACATACTCTAACAGAAGTCTGTAGATCAACAAAAACTAACAAGAAATGAAGGTTAGAGGAAACATTTGCAATAAAATTACTAAAGAAGAATGACTTACAAAGCTCCTTTAGTTAACTGTTTAGCAGCAGGCCTTTTCTGTCCAACTAAATGACCGTCCACCTGAATTCAAAATAAAAGACAAATTACAATATATCCCCTCTTTTGCAAAGGCTAAGTTTCAGCATCGATTTCTGCTGATGATCACCAATACCAACTGTAACCACCACAGAAGTATAAACACTTTCAACTCTCTCCTATTTTGCTGGGGCACTGTATCAATGAAATAGAGAAGTCACTTCCACAAACCAAAAGTCTGTAATATTGTTGGTAGGCAAATTCCACAGCAGTGCATATACGTGCTTCACTAGGAAAGAGGCTGGTTATCAAATGTAGCAGACGAAAAGGTACAACTAAGTTTCTCCAAAGAGATCTGCTCTCAAGAACTGCCTCTGCCTTTCTCAGCTGATTTCCGTTGCCTGGTTTTGATGGATTAAGAGTATCTGTCAGGAAAGCAGGCTAAGGCTGGGGACTTGAATTCTCACAAGCCATGGTGGCTGGGTAGGGGCTGAAAGCAGTTCTAGGAATTCTGTTTCAGTGTCAATGCTATAGATACACCCATCAGGTAGATCTATATCATCTTCTCCTTTCCTTGGACATTTATGAAGCCAAGGTTTTTCAAAGAACGTTGTCCTAAGAAATGAGGCTCTCTAACATGGTAAATGCTCATGTGAAAGGCACTACTGCTATCCAAGTATTCTCCCAAAGTTGCCATTCTGGAACAAAGAATCTTTGGTTAATACAAAGTTGTTGGGGGTTTTTAGTCAAAACTAGTTTTACCAATGAAATTGGGCACAGAGCACAAGTTACTTAGGATTTAAAAGACGACTGCATGAAAGCTCTTTTGAACATGGTTAGAAGCATCCTTCTTAGCAAAGCAGGACAGCATAAAGCAGACACACTGTAATGGTACTTGCTGGCCCAAAAGCCTCTAGCTTCGGAGCATAAAACAGATTCACCACCACAGGAGAATGAACATCTAACCAATAATTAGAAACCAGGCTGAACTCACAACTGAGTTCGTCTGCCCTACTTGTTCATCAGTAAGAAAGGGAAAACATTCATGTCCAACTACACTGACCAAGATACTTACAGCAAGGAACAAAAATTCTAAATCAGATCCTCATTTTTGTCCATGATTCTGTAGTTCCAGCCACCACAAAGCCCACGTTTTAAGCCTACATCAAACCCTACTCAGTCCATGAATGTCCAACTCTCTTCCCTCCTGAAGTTCCTGTATTCCCTCTCTAAAAGAGCTGCCTCCCCTTTCACCCCCAAACCCTGGCTGGGGTGTTTTGTTTTTATACAGAACTTGTAGTGGGAAAAAAGACAACAATGCAGTAAAAAGCAAAACAGACAAAGAGCAGATGGAGTTTTTCTGCTACTTCTCACAACCAGCCCCTTTCCAACAGCTAGAGAACAACTGCATTGCAAGAAGTGGTAAGAGCAGGTCTAACTTCTGTCCAACCTAATGAAGAATTACTACAGCATACAAACTTATCTTCAGGAAGCAGTGCAGTCAGACTTCACTGCCTGAATTGCATCTCAAAGCAGCATGCAGAGTATCAAATCTGCACAATACTCCACATTCATTAGATCAAGGGAGAGTTTGACAAGCTTGAGTGACTTCATAAAATCGAAACAACTGCAAGGACTCCTAGATGGACTCGTAACATCCCTAACAGCACTAGAGTTTTAAAGGAAAGGAAAGCATATGAACAGAAGTATTCTCTACCTGTATGCTCTGTTGAACTGATGATGATCCTATTACTTTTTCTTGCGGTTGTGCTGATCCTAGAGACTGCTGCACAATTTTTCCTCCAGAGTCCTGTCCTATAAAAGATATGTTAAAAAGACTCTGTCATCCTAAGCAAGAACACAGTAATTTCATGTACCTACCCTGATCATTTTACGTGAGTTTTAGGAGAAAGAGACATGTCTCATTCTTAAAAGCATTAGTGCAACTACCCTGTAGAGAAATGGGCTCACAAAAATGAAACAGGACTGGTATTTTCTGCTGCAAACTACAAAAATCCCACATATAAATCATCTTCTACCATAGCACTGCAATGTAAGAAGCAATTCAAGTACTAGCCCTCCCTTGAGCATATAAACCCAGTTTTTCTAGAGCTCTTTGGGGGGGGCGTTGGGTTTTTTCCTCTCTAGATTTTCTAGATGACCAGACTTCCTCCAGTTGCCTTGCTCAGGAATTCAAGCAGCATCTTACCAGTCATGCCATGTCACAACCAACACAAACATTTCTTTCCCTCAAAACCCCATACTGTGCTGATTGTAGAGAACTGCCTGGACAGCTTGCACAAACAGTACAGAATGGAAGAAATGATTATGGGACCTTATTAAAAAGAGTTGCTTATGTACAAAGAAAACATGAAGGTTACTGAATTCTTCTGCTTACTTTTAACATATGGGTTTTGTTTAGGTTACATTTAACCAAGGTTATATCTAGGTTAGATATAGGTATAGGTATAGGTTAGGTATAACCAGTAAGTCCCTGTCACAGGGTGCCCAGAGAAGCTGTGGCTGCCCCATCCCTGGCAGTGTTCAAGGCCAGGTTGGACACAGGGGCTTGGAGCAACCTGCTCTAGTGTGAGGTGTCCCTGCCTGTGGCAGGGGTTGGAACTGGATGAGCTTTGAAGTCCTTTCTAATCCAAACCAGTCTATAATTCTGTGATTCTGTGTTCTTTTAGCAGCATGGTGCTGCTTGAAAAGCCCACTATTTTGCCATGAACAAAGCATTAACTAGCCTAACCGAATGTGACAAAGTCAGTACCAAATCAAGTGATAACAAGCCTGCACAGAACCTTGTAATCCTGCTTTTCCTTCCTCTGCATCTGAAGCAGCAATCACAAGAGAGGGTCTAGGAGTCTCACAGAATTTTTAGCAGATGTCCAGATTTTGAAAACTAATTATTTCTATTTTCCTAAACTTAAAAAAGTAAGAAAAATGAAAGAAGGTACGATTTGGGATTTGATAGAAGGGAGAATGCTTGCTTACAGAAATTCAACCTTTCACTCTATAAAATGAAGGGCCCTGGTTAGGAAAAAGAAAAGCACACATTCAATATTGAAAAATGTAGTTTAAAAAGAAAATGTAGTCTAAAAAGAAAGTTGTGATAACCTCTAGGACCCTGCCAGCATGAGCCATCAATGCAAGTCTGACATACTGAAGAACCACCACTTTCTGTTGCTGAAGAAGATTTAAGAAAATGATTTTAAAAAGACCTTAGTTGACCTGATAGTGTGTTGCTCAGGAGACTTGTTAGCTGAGGCTGTCTCAAATTATCTTGTGTCTTCGATGCAGAAACTGGTGATGTCTGGTTCAGAGATTTCTTCTGTGCCACATACATGAGGGGGAAAAAAAACCAAGTCAAATATTTACTGAAAGCTTTAACAAAGACAGGAAAAGGCAAAAAAGGCAACTAAAATTCAGCTCTACACATGCTTTTGCAACCTCAAACTCCTAAGTGGTGAAATTTCAGGCAGCCCATTTCCTTTTAAGTTCAAGAATTTTACGAAGTAGATCAGGGAGGAACATAAATGCCACTAAAAGTACAAATCTACGCCAGTTCTATTCCAGAAGACCTATGAACTCCTGCTATAAGTTGGTAAAACCTCAGCTTTTGAGAGTCTCAGAACTTCAAGGTGACTAAATAAGCTGTCTTCAAACAAAAAATACACAGCAGCACAAGCTACCCAGAGTTTAGGGCCTAAATGATACATGGCTGATGTACAATACAGTATGACATCTAAAATGCAAGTACAAACAGACTCCAATAATTCTGGTAAACAGTAGAAATTGTTCTCTCTGGTTCCCATTTTCAGCTCATCTTCTACAGCAGTAACTGCTGGAACACACTGACCCAGCATGTATCCTACAGACAGGAAGATGTAGACACATGAGGATAAAGTCAGATGGGCCTGACATTACTCACGTGCAAAGAAAACATTACAACCTGCACTAGAAGTTTGGGCCAAGAGTAAAAACGTGGTTCTGCAACATGTTCTAAATACACTATTTTCTAAGACACTTTAATTCATTGCCCATTTTGGTCTTGGTTAAGAAAAGTGACCTTTGGGAAAACAGAAAGACCCAAAATAACCAGTGCAAATGCATTCTGAGACAGTTCTTATCAGTATTTTATAATGGCAAAGAGGGGAAAAAAAAGAAAAAAAAGGACAGAAATGGAGTAACTCTGTGATAAGTCACTGAGTTAAACACTGGCAGTGTTTGGAAGTTCACTTCTGAAAGCAGACAAACCTGAGCTGAACATACAGCTGCATCCACTGCTGAAAAACAGCCCAGTTCTCTCCTTCAGAGTAAATTCAGAAAGCTTTGTCCATTATTACTAAGTAAACCTCTTCTAGCAGCAGTATTTTGTAACTGTTATGCTTTTACAAACAGCTTTAAGAGGTATTGCCTTTTAGGGATTCTAAGGAACACCTCTTGCCTTGTCTTTGCTTGTAACTGCTCCAGACACACAGAACTACGGGAGGCAAAATACTAGTATGGTAAATAACAAAGAAAAGCCCAAGAATCCTTTTCATCTCTAATTTGAATAGGCCAAACCTTAAAAACACAGTTTTTAATGAGGCCAAAAGACTTCTAAGTGCTAAGAATGTACTTGAGCCTTTACATCTAGCTCTCCAGTTAAGATTTTCAGGGGAGCGCACAGCGTAACGTTAGAGCATCAGTTCCTTTAAATGGAAGCAGAAATAGATCAGTGCTATCCAGTTCTGAAAATATGACTATAAATCACCAGCAAATTCTTCTGCACTAATGGAAGTGACAGACTCATTCACTCAGTGACTTTAGGAAATACTGAGTGAAATTGTGTCTCTGGCTTACAGTAAAGTTCAGCAGTTCCACAGTAACAACACACACCAACAAAATTCACGTTCTCTGTATGAACACCAACTTGAATCCTTTGTTAACCACATTTTAGCACAGCTTAGAAGCATTTCTTTGGCTACATTCTCAAGCAGCTTTCATACCTGACCAAAAGCAAACTGCTGTTGTGTTACTCCCACCGACGTGTGACTGAAGGTGCTGACAGATTTGGAAGAGGATGCTGGAAGACGATGCGATGCACTGATGGGAACTTGAGTTCTGTTCTGTGTGTGCTGATCTCCAGTGAAGTTTCCTCCTGATGCAACAGACTGAACTGATGGTCCCAAGCTAGGATGTACTGACCCAGAAGAACTTGCAACAGCAAAGCGGTTCGAAGCTGACATGTTGGAGACTGCAGACTGCCCAGGGGACATCGTGGTAAAACTCGATCTACCTTGAGAAACATTAGCTTGACTGGGTGACAAATGCAACACGGTTGGTGACGCCTGCTGCAGCGGTACCTGTCCACCCACAATCTGTGAGGTTCCATGATTGACTATGACTTGGTTTCCAGGAGCTGTGAATGTCTGGCCAGAAACAAGCTGAACAGCTGTGTTTTGATTATTCAGTATCTGCCCTGAATACGACTGGTTGGCTCTTAGCATGTTTGTAGAGTTCCTGTTGAGCATTACATGCTCAGCAGACACTTGGCTAGGAACCAGCTGGGAAGGCTGAGTCTGAAGAAGTTGTCCATTTATGGCCTGGACGTGATGAACTGAATTAGAATTAACAGACAAACTTGTAGGTATGAGAAACTGGTTCTGAGGTGCATGAGGCTGTCCCATAGGAGAATGGATAACAATACTACCTCCAGCATTGCTGACTGTCTGAGGGGTAACTGATTTTCTTGTGTTCTGTTGATTAACAATATTAACGGACATATGAGGACCAACTACTGAACTCTGAGGTGAGTTTGCAGAAGCAAACGGAATCCCTTGCTGTACGTGATGCTGCTGTATTCCCAAGTTATTCACATTGTAAGCAGTCTGCTGACCCATCTGGACAGGCTTTGGTTGGATATTAACAGGTACTTTGTTAGAGTTTGGTGCCAAACCCCTTTGAATGATGATATTATGGACAGGCAATGACGTCTGAAAATTTGTGCTGTTAAACGGAACAGTTACAGGTTGTGCTACTGGACTTGAATTTGAGTTACCAAACAGCGAGTTACCATTTGGGGTTTGTCTATGAACCAAGAGGCCACTACTCATGTTTGCAGGTGTTTGTTGACCATTGCCTTTCAGTATGATCTGAGATCCATCAAGGTTATTAATGGTCATCATGGAAGGTTGATTACTGAATGAACCAATTAGCTGGATCTGCCCAGAACCACTGATCTGGCTGCTATTAGACAAATGCTGGCTGGGAACACTAATTCCGACATGTTGCATAAAGCCATGTTGCACACCAACTGTATTGCTTGCAAAAGATGCTCCAACAGGTTGCTGTACCACTTGAGTAACTCCTATAGGTTGCAACGTCTGACCTGAGTAATTAGAAACATTAGAAGCCTGAGTAAAGGATGCTGATGAAGAAGGATGAAGCTGAGCTTGTGCAAACTGTTGGCTAGAACCTACACTGGCATCCAAATATGCCTCTTCTGCCAAAGTCTGTTCAGTAATATTGGCCTCCTGCAAGGACTTCTGAAGAATATCAAAAGGCTGATCCTCAGTAAGATCAGGTAAAGGAGAAGACACAAGTTCATCTTCAAGAAACTGAAGGCTACTGGACAGCTGCAGTCCATCACTAGGCCCCTCTCCAAGCTGACTGCTTACACCTTTCACAGATGACTTAGGATCAGTGTTCTGAAATGCAAAACAAGAAACGCATCATTGCAGAAAGCCCAAGCTCTCCCTTGTTTCCTCATTAAGCTTTTTTTCATGCAAACTAACTTTTTTCTTTGCCTAGTACGTACACAAGATGACATTCAGCCCATACACTGGGCCAGCATAACCATGTGTGTCACATCCCACCCATGCCCTCATACCAGACTGCTGGAGACACTACACTCTTTCTACTCCCCCCCATCTTCCAACTCCACAGCACTCAGCTCTGCAGCTGCTCTGTTTCAAGAGGGCATGATATGCTCCTTAAGTGCCATTTACCCTTCCTCAAGCTAAGCACTGTATGGACAAAATGGTAAAAGAAAGGAGGAATGAGAAGACCTCCACTGTAACTCAATCTGGGGCAAAGTTTCAGCAGTAGCAGGGAAAAGGATGGAGAAAGCTGCTCTTTCACTGTCTTTCCCTGTCAAATGAAATCCATCTCCTAAATGCTACCAATATTTGTGGCAATCCCAGGCACAGCTAGGGGTTGGGTGGAAAAGTGATTCAGAGCAGCCTTGTCGAGGACTTGCGGGTGTTGGTCAATGAGAAACTGAACATGGGCCATTTAAGTATATGCTTGAGCCCAGAAACCACCTGTGTGCTGGGCTCCATCAAAAGGAGCATGAGCAGCAGGTCGAGGGAGGTGATCCTGCCCCTCTACTCTACTGAGACCCAACTTGCAGCAATGTGTGCAGGGCTGGTGTCCTCAGTATAAGAACGATATGGAGCTGCTGGAACAAGTCCAGAGGAGGCCACGAGGATGATCAGGGGCTGAAGCACCTCCCGTATGGAGACAGGCTGAGAACATTGGGGCTGTTCAGCCTGGAGAAGAGAAGCTGCGTGGAGACCTCAGAGCAGCTTCCAGGGTC
>NW_009939733.1:46031-48067 GCF_000696875.1 Nestor notabilis
GGGGAAGTTCAGGTTAGATCTAAGGCAGAAGCTCTTCCCTGTGAGGGTGCTGAGGCGCTGGCACAGGGTGCCCAGAGAAGCTGTGGCTGCCCCATCCCTGGCAGTGTTCAAGGGCAGGTTGGACACAGGGGCGTGGAGCAACCTGCTCTAGTGGAAGGTGTCCCTGCCCATGGCAGGGGGTTGGAACTGGATGAACTTAAGGTCCTTTCCAACCCAAACCATTCTATGATTTCCAGTCACACAGTGCAAACTAATCATCTTTCCATGAAGTTAAGGAATTACTCTAATTCTTTGTTTAGAAAAATTTTAAAACAAAGCAGTAAGAAAAACAATGATACAGACTTTGTGGTTTATGCCAGTAAAAATTTGCAGACAACTATAAACACTGAAACTACAGCAAATACTGGCCACTTTACTCTGGCCTATTTTCAGTTAGATTTTCCTAAAGATCTATGTCGAGAAACTCTAGACAATTATCAGGTTTCTACAGGTGAAATAATGAATTTAAATGCATAATACTAGTGGCAATATTTTTAAGTTAGACTAAGAACATCTTTCTAAATTGCAAATCATGTAACAATTAGTCAAAAGCATCCAGTTTCTTTTTAGATCAGGATAAATGCAAAATGGGGGTGTGAAATTATCAGTCACATTCATACTCCAACCCTTCACTCCTTGAAGGTTGTGCATGTTTGTTTTATAGAATCCCAGACTGGTTTGGGTTGGAAGAGACCTTAAGATCATCCAGTTCCAACCCCCTGCCACAGGCAGGGACACCTCACACTAGAGCAGGTTGCTCCAAGCCCCTGTGTCCAACCTGGCCTTGAACACTGCCAGGGATGGGGCAGCCACAGCTTCTCTGGGCACCCTGTGCCAGCGCCTCAGCACCCTCCCAGGGAAGAGCTTCTGCCCAAGAGCTCATTTGTATCCACCCTCTGGCAGTTTAAAACCATTACCTATTTCACTTCATACAAACGGTGTGAAGATGCTGCAAGCTCTAAGGATCATGTGCAATAACATCCCCACCCTCACTTCAGTTCTCCAAGCATATTTATTCAGTATTTTACCCCAATCTGTTTCAGAATCAGGCTATGTATTTTTAAATGAAACTTCGCTCATGTTTTAAAATATTAAGATACACTTCTTAAAAACAAATATTTTCAAAACATAATTTAAAATTACAATAAAGCTTTTTACGTTTATGTTAATAGAAGGAATTAAAACTGGAACTTAAATGTCTCAATGTCAGTACATGAACATCCAAAATTACAGATCAGGTTCTCAACTGCCCCTAGCTACCATGAGGCAGAGTAAAAAGGAATCACTCACTAGGGCTTTATTAGGACTCACAACTATTAGGTTCCTGTGGAGAATTCCCTACTGCGTCTGTAACTTGTCTTCAGTGGCAATGACCAATCTGGAATCTTTCACAAGTGTGTAATTTAGTGGTTTCATTTAATGCTATTCCAGTTAGTACCAACAATACAACTATTACTACTAACAGCAATTGTAGTAACAAATAGGATTACATGCAATCAAGATTTAATAGTTTGAAACTCTCCCACTGGAATAAAGAATCCCATGTTTTACTCCCTGGTCCCAGGACTGGTTAACATCCAAAAACAATTCTATGTGCATCAGCTGGAAGCAGGGACCTTCCAAGCTTACACGTGGATCACTGCTGGCCAGATTCACAACAGCCACCCATGCCACCAGACTAGTTTCAACAAGAAATGAGTGCCTCCGCAGCTTCATGTACCTGCTTACCAAGTCTTATTTGTGCTGACTCCATGAATATTCTGCTCTCTTAATCTGTACTACTACAACAGGAAGGTGGAAGCAGTCACTAAGTACAGCTGGGTAACAGGGCAATGGCCATGGAACTCTCTCAGGAGGTTTACAACAGGGACTGATGACTGCCCAAGGAAACAAACCTGGAATCAGCAGAGGAAGTAAGCAATCATTCAGTTTGGGGGGGTCTGGATCAGGGTAAGGGAGGAAGAGTGGACACTGCTTTCTTGTCCTTCAGTCAGCAG
>NW_009939733.1:48098-60865 GCF_000696875.1 Nestor notabilis
TGTGCTAGGTGTTGGCTGAGCATGCTAACCAGCTGAGGCACTGAACCCTTCACACCCCATTTGTAAACTCTGCCACTGAAAGGCAGGAGATGGGCATCAAGACAGTCAATGGTCTACATGGTAGCAATTCTGAATACATAAAGACAGAACTTTTAGTATCTGCACAAACTTTAACGACAAAAAACTCAGAAGCCTTTAACTTTTCAGGTATCTTACAACCAGGGACTGTGAAGCTATCTGTTTATATCCCTTGTTGCTTCACTACACACTCTAAGAATCCATCAATCAAGTGTTAGCTCACTTAGGTCAGTACAGGGCAGAAGGGAGGGAGGGAAGATAGCACTGGTATTCATTATGAATCCCAGAACTATTAGTGTTGGAAGGGCTCTCTGGAGATCATCCAGTCCAACCCCTGCCAAGGCAGGGCCACCCACAGCAGGTCACACAGGAAGATACAAAAGGATAAGGAACAAGTGCTGGCAAATGACAATACAGTAAGCCATCCTAGGAATACCCTAGGAACACACCCATGAGAAATCCCCACTGCTTTCAGAATCACCTTCTGTAAGATCATTTTGCACAATTATTTTTCGCCACAGCTCTCACCACCTGCCTTCTGGACTACCTAACGCCCAATCTCATACACCAGAAAGCTCTCTTGGCTTTCACCAAATGTTTTTGTTTCCTCCAACTCCCACTCCCTATGCAACAACTCCACCTTCCCCAGAAGCTCTCACTCCCTCTCAAAATTACTCTAAAAACTCACTTTCTGAAAACATACCAGAAACATACCCCTGACTCCTGCCCACTTACTCACAGGTATCAGAATAATGTCTACGAGGAACAATCAGGAAGTCTGGGCTATGACAAATATATGTCATAAAAAGGATGCTGGAGAGGGACTCTGCATCAGGGACTGGAGCGACAGGACAAGGGGTGATGGGTTCAAACTGAACCAGGGGAAGTTCAGGTTAGAGCTAAGGCAGAAGCTCTTCCCTGTGAGGGTGCTGAGGCGCTGGCACAGGGTGCCCAGAGAAGCTGTGGCTGCCCCATCCCTGGCAGTGTTCAAGGCCAGGTTGGACACAGGGGCTTGGAGCAACCTGCTCTAGGGGAAGGTGTCCCTGCCCATGGCAGGGGGTTGGAACTGGATGATCTTAAGGTCCCTTCCAACCCAAACCAGCCTGGGATTCTGTGTCATGTCACTTTTTTCCCCCATAACCTCATTTTTTCTTAGGATGAGTCCTTGAAACCATGTTGCATACAGGAAGCTGCTACCTGGGATCAAATAGAAACCACTGCTCCTGAGTAGCTGAAAACTGGGCACACACTCCGCTACTGTTGGTACCCCATTCCACCACCATTACCTCAACCAGCTTGTCTGAAGGATGACCTGTCATTCAATGTATGTTTTTTCTACAGTACTTACTAATGATACTGGAAGAGGAAGGACAGGGCATACACATCACCGGCTACAGAAAAGTCACTAATTCTCTATGCACAGATAAGCAATTTGCAGGATTTATTCATGTCAATTCTTTAAGGTTCCTACACACCTACGAGCATATCCACATATCTGTTAGGAACATGGGACAAACGGACATAGGCAAGGTAACAGTACAACAGAATGAGGGATAAGCAAGTAAATCCTGCTCTACGTGTTCAAATAACTGAATTGTGGGATGAGGAATTCAGGGTTTTCTAAAACACCAACAAAATCAAAGAAATGGAGGTCAGAAGGGATCTGTGGAAGTCATCTAGTCCAACCTTCTACTCAAAGCAGGTCTATTGCCAGTACTAGAGCACATCAGCCTTGCCTTTATCTCCAAGGATGGGGGTTCCACAACCCCACTGGGTAAAACTTGGTCCAGGGCTGCAATACACTCCTGGCAAAAAAAGAACACTGTAGACTACTTGCAACATCTAATGAATTTCAAGTGACTTCTCCACCACTGAAGGTACAGGAAGGAAACATCCCAAGCTAGCGATTCCATCTAAAGAACAACAAAACCCACATTCATTTCACAAAATTACTAGCTCAGATTCTACTCAGAAATAACAAAACCATCCTAACACACACAGATATATGAACTACTAACTTCTAAGGTCTACATTTGAGCACTGCTCCATCTACCGTGACTAAAACCACAAGTCCAGTTTACTGCAGAGAGTTACACCTGAGAGTATTTTCACTGCTGAGCAAGCTGCTTTACAGATTTACACAGCCCAACAGTGCAGCATCTTTCAATTAATTCCCCACTGAATACCCAATAAAATACTTTAATGTCAACAGCATGAGATAGTTCTATGCTAAAATTCAGAATTTACATATGAAAAAGGTCAAAATCCACAGCTATTTCATTTGGTTTTCTAAAAGCCAAGTAAAGCCATAACAGAAACCTGCAATCTCAATACAAGTATCACTTACACTAGAGTTGGCGAAAATGGAATTTGAGTTGGCTACAGAATATTCTGCATTAGTCAAGTCTTCATTGCTCTGGTAAAAAAAGAAAAAAAAAAGACAAAAGTCATGGTTAAAATTGATACACTCACTGAAGCTTATGTATGTCTAACACACAGGAATGCTACTTACAGATTTACTGCTAGGTCCATGGAGGAAGTAATTCAGCGCCTGTGGGTCCCTTAGGGGGAGAAAAAAAACAGAAAGTAGAAGTTACCACTGTTAGGAAGCTCTTTCTAGAAGTAAGGCTAATGCAACTAAGATACTGTATTCAGATAGATCAGGCTTATGGTAAAAACACCTTGCACTGACTGCAACACAAAGCTGAGAGTTTCTGCCATGTGAGGATCTGTGTTTCTGTATCAGCAGTTTTCAGATGCTGATCTGATTTGTATTTCAAGCAATAAACTATGTCCATCACAAAATTTTAGCTGCATTCTACTTTACTTCCCTCTATGAGGGTATTACTCCTATTCTCTTCAAACACACAGTCTAACTGCACAGAGCACAAAACCTAAGGAAAATACTACCAAGTAACACGAGAACTAAACCAGGTACCTTTCTCTTCTAGAGAGATGAAGCATGCTGCCTTTTTATCTAGAGTCAATAGGGTATTTACAGACCTGACTCTTTAACATGTTTTCTGCCACCCTCGACATAAGTTAACAAGTTAAAATCAACCATGAAAATAACTGATTAAATAGTAACAAATACAATTTCAGGGTATTTCATTAACTTAGCACTATCATTGAACAAAACTCAGCTTTAGGATGTGGTCTGACAGAATGAATCTTGGAAATTCAAACAAAAAGATATTAATGTAACTGCACATATAAACCAAACAAAAAAAAAAAAACACATTTAAAGGTTGGATTACATAGGATCATTTTAATACAACAATAATACAGCATTTCCCAACATGTCCATTAGCATGAAGAGTAAAATGACATGGATTTTTTTATATTAAAACATCTTTATTGATTAACAAGTAATACTAAAACATTTTTGAGAAGCAGGAGATACTCATTATCTTACAACAGGACGAAGGGTAATGGTTATAAACTAAAAAAGGGGAGATTCAGGCTGGATGTGAGGAAAAAATTCTTTACACTGAGGATGGTGAAACACTGGCACAGGCTGCCCAGAGAAGTGGTGGATGCCCCATCCCTGGAGACATTCCAGGCCAGGCTGGATGCGGTTTCTGAGCAACCTGATCTAGGTAAAGATGTCCCTGCTCATTACAGGGGGCTGGAACTAGACGAGCTTTGAAGGTCCTTTCAAACCCAAACTATTCTGTGATTATATGATTCTCATGTAAATGAAGTATGAATTCAAGTAATTCTCTCCTCTCTTGATCATCCTAGAAAATAAAGAGGGAACAAGTTAAAGATATTTCAGGTTTACCACCAGTCATAAAACTACAAATACACCTCTATTTCTCTTTCATTCATTTAATAAGCAAGCTGCATCCACGTGTTTACAAAAGATGTGTTAGACAGTACTTGGGCAGGGACTTTTACACTTACAACATAGAAGTGGTTACAGATAAAGGAGACCAGAACTTGACCTCATATAGGGTCTATCATGCTTATGCTTCATGGGTTTAAACTTAATCAGGGGAGATTCATGTTAGATCTAAGGCAGAAGCTCTTCCCTGGGAGGGTGCTGAGGCGCTGGCACAGGGTGCCCAGAGAAGCTGTGGCTGCCCCATCCCTGGCAGTGTTCAAGGCCAGGTTGGACACAGGGGCTTGGAGCAACCTGCTCTAGTGGGAGGTGTCCCTGCCCGTGGCAGGGGGTTGGAACTGGAGGAGCTTTAAGGTCACTTCCAACCCAAACCAGTCTGGGATTCTATGATTCTGTGCTTACAAGCTTTATCAGTAAAGTAACAGGCTGTTTAATATTAGACTCACTGGCTTTAAATAATGAAAACAGCAATTAAAACTGAAGAACACTTCTTCACCTTAAATATTTAATAAGAAAGGAATTTTAGAAGGTACTTACCAAAATCAAAGATCAGGTGAAAAAAAAAAAAAGCTGGTTTCCATTCTTCTATATGCTTAAGACAATAACTGCTGCCAGCAGCAGGAAGAACGCTGTAATTTCTCACACAAACACTCATCTGTAGAGAGAGCACTTCATTTTCTGGACCACCTGTGAACTTGTACCAGGATCCTCACGATTCAGGCTCCTGACAGAGAATTTCATTGTCCCATGCAGTCAATTATCACCTTTCTGTTCCAAGCAGGATGTGTTTTCACATGGCTACAACCAGTGATCTTGCACAGGACACCTCAGAGCACAGAACCGTGAGCCATGACCGGTGAGGCTCTACTACAGCAGCCACTGATTAAGCCCCACATTAAAGCAGCCACTGTTGTGGGTTTGAAGTGAAAGCTCTCACTGGTTTCACTGGAAGCTTTGAGTGCATGAGGAAGGTAAAGGCCTATTTATTTACTACATTTAAGACTGTAAAAAATGCTTGTATGAAACCAAGATGATCTTGGTAGCTTCTCCAAGACTGATGTCAAACTCATTTCTGGCAGAGCTTGAATAAAGTATCATATATAAAGTGTTCAATTTTCTTATGTTTTTAATGCATTATAGCATATTAGCTGTTCTTGAACATTGACACCAATGTTAGCCAAAGGAATAAAACTTGTCACACATAATTCACAAATATTTTGCTCATGTTTCAGCTATCCTCATCATTTTTGAGGTTCCCATATGGAATTCTAAACCATATTCTGGAAATAATGAAACAACAAACACACACACACACCCCCAAACAAGCCAGGACCATTTAAAATCCCTAACTTTATTAAAATCAAGTCTCTTTGAGAAAACTGCTGATAAATCCAACCTCCATGCTCATTCCCTAGCCTCTCCTGAGGAGAATGCCTGCAAGTGGACTGTCAGCTAGTTAGTATAGACTGGGATTGAGGATTATGTGGTACACACATCTCCACATGGAGACAAAGCACAGCTGCTCATTTCATTTGGAAGACACCCACTCCTGAGATAATACTGAGACAGAATCACCTTCTATTTTTCCCAACTTTTTTGAAAGAATTGCTTAAGGAAAACTTACCCAATAAGATCAAGGAGACAGGATTCATCATCGTCATCATCCATGACAACTAGAACAAGAAGGGAGAGGAGGGATATTTGATACATATCAGACAAAAGATTGCCTTCAGCAACAAAACCAATTCAGACCGAGTATTTACTAAACTGTTTCTGAAGTAGACAGATGCCTACTATTGGCAAAGTTCTTAAACCTTCTGCAGAGGTCCACTGATTAATGTCAAAATCAAATTCGTGGAATGACGCACAAAATCCCACGCAATGTTTTACCACTGAGGGGTACTTTTAGATTTTAAACTGGAGAAAGACAAATGCTGAAACCATACTGGTTAAATAGAGCTTCTGTGACTTAAAGAAAGTAGCAAAAAAATCAACACTGAAGGCCATCTCAAGACTCCAATCAAAATACTCCTACAGGAAGGTACTCCCAGCTAATCCCAGAGAAGGAATAATCAAACGTAACAGAACCTACGAAGACTGTTGCAAATGAATGGCTACAATACTGACCAGCCAAAATGGTGAACAAATTTAGGTCAGCATCATGACCCAAATGGTATAGGCTAGAACTTGAACTACAGCCAAGTCATTACAAAGCATTCAAATAAGCACTTTTTGTAGCAGACCTTTCCCAGCTATTGCTATTGACAACATGGCCACAAGGAACAAGTGACAGGACACAAGGAAACAACCTCGAGCTGCGGCAAGGGAAGTTTAGACTGGATGTTAGGAACAATTCCTTCCCCAGTGGCTCCTCAGGCATTGGAACAGGCTGCCCAGGGCAGTGCTGGAGTCACTGTCCCTGCAAGAGTTAACACACCATGTAGATGAGACATGGGTTAGTGGTGGCCTTGGCAGTGCTGGGGCACAGCTGGACTTCATGATCTTTGCCAAGGTCTCTTCCAACCTCATTGATTCTATGAAGTTTCTTCTGAACAAGACTCAGAAGTGAACTTGTGTTTAATCGAACAGAGTTTTGAACCTTTTTACCAAGGGTGGGCTTCATTAGCATTAGCCAAACTGAACGTAAGCAGCCATTGACTGGGTGCAGAGCATTTTTAGCCTCACGGTATCATGAAAACCAACACTTCTACACACTGCCTACTCCCTCAGCTGCTGCCTGTACAAACACATTCCATCACTGTGCCTTCAAATCTTCTGTTTGCATATCCTGGTTCTCCCATTCACTTTAACTCTCACAATGCCATCCGAGACTCTACCTTCTCGCTTTTCTCTGTCAATAACTCTGTCAGTTTCTCTGTCAATAACTTTCAGGACCAATTTATCCTCCCTTATTTTCTCTGTAAAGATCCCATCTAACCCACCAGTTCAATTATCAACTGCTGCTAGCATTTCCTAAACCTCATGGTACCCTGGCTTCTACTTAGCTACCCAATTTCGTCTTCAGAGTTATCTTCTAATCACATCAAATTGGTCACTGTGCATTCCATGCCTGGGTGTTTTCTCAACTTCCCTTTAACAGTCTGCTATCGTATTTATCCCTCAAATTTACTAATGTAAATCCATTCATTCTGTACCCTCTCTTACTTCTTGTCAAACAGAAACTTACTCTCCCTGACCAGACCTACAAGAGTCATTCTTCAGGTTCTCCCTCAGAGACCTCCAGAATGATTAAGACAATGAAAGGACTGGAGCATTGGTTATACAAAGAGGCTGAGAGCAGCAGGACTGTTCTGCCTGGGGAATAGGAGGCTATGGGGGAATCTTCTCTGTGTGTATAAATACCTGGTGGGAGGGTATAAAGAAGACTGAGCCAAACTCTTCTCAGTGGTATCCAGTGAACAAACAAGCAGCACAAATCAAAACAACAACAAAACATATATTTAAACATAAGAAAAAAAAATTGTTTGTGGGTTTGTTTTGTCTTAATTCTGAGGGCAGTCAAATACTGACACAGGTTTTCCACCAAGGTTATGGACTCTCCTTCCTTGTTGATATCCAGAACCCAGGTGGACCACAGCCCTGAGCAAGCGGCTCTGGCTGAGCCTGCTGGGGTCAGGAGGCTGTATGAGGTGATCACCAGACCTCTCTCCCCACCTCAGCTGCCCTGTGATTCTGTAACCTCTTCCCTGATGCTTATCTATACTCCACTGATTTTGAAACTAGTTTGTACTTCAGCCTAGCAGAGGGGACCCTGTACTCCACACTGCATAGCCTCATTCAGCTTTTTTCCTTCCCTCTTCTGTGCTCTAGTTTACAGCAAGGGTGAAGCAGAACCGGAGCATACATCACTGTAAGGATCCCTCAGTATGACCTCTCTGGGAGAACAGGAACATAAAGCACAGCTACCGAGAACTACCTCAGATCTCAACAAAATCCGCATCCAGGAGGCGATCACACATCTTGAGAGAATTATTCTCTCATGGTTCAGTATTACATCCGCTCCCTGCTGGATACAGTCACCAGCATGAGCACTGACCTTACAACTTTATGCTAAGTAAGTAACAACATTCTATGTCACAAAATCTAAATGTAAATGTGCAACAGTAAGAACAAACGAGTAAGTGCTTAGCATTAAGCGATGAGCACTCTGCTTTAACTGCACTGTTAGCACAGCTTACAGAAGGCTGCGATCTCCTCTAACAGCTATCAGCATACGGACCTCCAGAGCAAGGTTACAGACTCCAAGACAACCAAAAGTAAAAATCAGCTTTACAGAAAGTGAACATCTTTGCTCTCATGCTGCAAGCCTACTGTTGAAAATTCCATCCCATGTGTCTATGGCAATACTGACATTATTTAAATAAAATAGCACATCTTTGCTTTCCCAAACCAAATATCTGCTGTGATTATACCACAGTAAGGGTTCAACATTATCCAAAATGACCATGCAGGATTTTGTTCAATCAGTACTCATGGGGTATTAGAACTACCAACTCAAAGTAGACACATCTGGTACATTCACTAAATTCTTTAAAACCTGCATATAACAGAAAATAAATTGCATGAAAACACCAAGAAGAGACAGCCTTGATGGTAACACATAACCTTCATTCTTCATCCCTTTAGTCAAACATGCAGTTGGCTTTATTAGAAGAAAAATCATTTGTTGGGTCTTAGCATTTCACAAACATGATACAAGACAAATCTACTCAGCACATTGCAAGCGCCTACCAGATTACAACAGACAGTAAAATCCAAAGAAAACAAACACCAAGAATCACAGCGAGTCCCCTCCATAAGTGCATCTTCCCATAGCTTTAACAACATTCCTGCCATTGCTAGCAGGATTCTAAACACACAGGAAAAAGCAATTATGCCAGCTTTTTTTCTTCAATGCTGGTTTACCAAAGAGGTCATCTGTATAAAACCATCACCAAGTTCTCCTACAGCTTAGCCATCACAGAGGCATGAACAGAAGAAAGTGTAGTAGCCTAAATGCTTCTGCACCTTGGAAACTGCAAGTAAAGCACAGACATATCACTGCCACATCAATATCCCCACACAATGGTTAGAAAACACTACACTAAGGTGATGCTGCATGGCGGTGCTGCTGCGAAACACCATGGGACCAACACACAATCTAAACAGCACGTACAGGGGTGTGTGGTCTGTCAAAGAGCACTCAAGTCCACAACCAAGCCACCAACTTACCTATTTAAACTAAATTCTGTTCCTATTTTGCCACACATACCCATAAACTGAAACACAACAAGTGTCACCTCAACATGAGGAAGAACTTCTTTACGTGAGGGTGGCAGAGCACTGGGACAGGCTGCCCAGGGGGGATGTGGAGTCTCCCTCTCTGGAGACATCCCAAACCCGCCTGGGCACAGTCCTGTGTGACCAGCTCTGGGTGGCCCTGCCTTGGCAGGGGTTGCACTGGATGATCTCCAGAGGGTCCTTCCAACACTAACCATTATGTACTAACCACACAACTCCATGCTGGTTCAATCCAGCAGGCAGCTAAACATCACACAGCCATTCGCTCTCTTCCCCCCACCCTCAGTGGGATGGGGAGAGAGTGAGAAATAAAGGTGGGTTTAATACAGTAAATAAAGTAAGAAATAAAGCTTGTGGGTTGAGATAAAGATGCCTTAAGAGGACAGAAAAGGAGGGGAAAATAGTAATAATCGTGAAAGAATATATAAAACAAGTGATGCACAACACCATTGCTCACCACTCTCTGAAATGCCCAGCCAGTCTCCAAGCAGCAGGCCATCCCCCAGGCAAGTGCCCCAGCTTCACTGCTCAGCATGACATCACATGGCATGGAACACTCCTGGCGTCCCCTCCCGGCTTCCAGTGCACCCCCAGCCTCCGCGCTGCCGGCGTGGGGTAAGAGATGGGTTGTCCTTGATGCTGTATAAGCTCTGCTCAGCAGCAACTGAAACATCAGTGTGTTATCAGCATTATCCGCAGACTAAAGCCAAAACACAGCACTGCACCAGATACTAGGAAGCAAAATTAACTGTGTCCCACCCGAAACCAGGGCAATCTTTTTAACTCATCCCAATTTTCAGTGAGTATGTGTCCTGTCAACTTCAGAACAGCAACAGAGGTGCACAATCAGACCAAGTCTGTGCGCACCCAAAAGCAACAACTCCTTCAGTCTATTTAGAAAAGAAACTCCAGCAACATGACACCTTGACAGAGATGATCCCTAACACATTTTCTAGAGCACAACTGCCAGAGGAGTTTGCTGCTTTTCTTGCTGACTATCTCTTCAGGTTTTCTATACCCAAGTTACATAAATTCTGTCCCCGTCACTGTTAACAGAGTCGGCTAAATCAGTGATCGATGTATAAAATCGATATATAAACCACACTAAACCCAAGACAGTTTGAAAATACAACTCAAAACAGTGAGTGGAATTAAAGGATTAGAGTTACACAGCCTAGACCAGTGGTCTCCAAAGTGCACAAGACAATCCAATATTGGGGTGAGGGAAGAAAATACCAGAACTTCAGTAGTACATATACGTAATTGGGAAATAAATACACATATATTGGGGGTGCACACCCAAAAAAACTTTTAGTACTAGGGATGTGCAGTCAAAACCTTTTGGAGACCACTGGCCCAGACTCTTGAACACTGACTCAGTTCTGCATGTGGATCAGCTAACGGGGGCCGATGTGCAGTCAAAACCTTTTGGAGACCACTAGCCCAGACTCTTGAACACTGAGTCAGTTCTGCATGTGGATCAGCTAACGGGGGCTTCAGCCCATGGGAAGATGTGTGGGTGAGGCCTGTCCCAGCCATCAGGACCCATCCCTGCAGCCAGGGGCCTGCCAAGAGCCCAAGCTACAGACAGCTGAGGGAAAGCAAGTATCTAATTACCATCAATACTGTCCTACAGTGTAACCATGTTCTCTTAAGTAGGCCACACTCAGCCCTGCTGGTGCATCCCACTACTTTACAGAAGGCAATCCTTACTCATTAGTCACAGCCCAGCAGGGGCATTCCCTATTACTTGTTATTAGCAAAGCCTCTACACTTTTATTTCATACCCCTGCTACTACACTGGTGAAGCCAGGATATACTTCAGCTTGGGGCACACGTATGTGTGGAAGCAGCACTGCCTGTCCTTCCCAGGAAATGCCAGAGTGCCCTTTATCACATGCTCCCAAACAGAATATAAGAAAAGGTGAAAATAATCAAGGTGACAAGGAAATCCCAGCTATGCAGGCCAATCCTCTGGGGGACTGTTAATACCTGGCCTTAAAGCCTCTGCCTCCCTTACAACACTCTCGACTACTATACAGCGAAAACCAACAAAAGAGGAAGAGAGCAGTGCTGTGCCCCCCTCATCCACGATCCCTGAGTCAGCCCAAGGCTTTGAACAGTCACCTGGCAGAGAAAACTGATCTGACAAAATACGTTCATCTGTTTCAACTTGCATTAGCTTCCTCCTGTGGTTCTGGCTTGCCATGAGGCTACAAGAGTGCTGCTAGTACCAGCACAATAGAGGAAGTAGGAATGAGAGACCTGGGTTAAGCACAGGGGAAGCAGCAGTGCTTCAGGCAGCTTAAAGCAACTGTCAGACTACAGCTGCACATGCACAGCTCACATCAGCTGCTGTGCAGGCAGCAGGTCGATAGCAGCGATTACTCCCCTGTACTCAGCACTTACGAGCTCCCATCTGAAATATTGTGTCTGGTTTTGCCACTAACACACCCTTAAAAGAAATATAGAAAAACCTGAGAGTCCAGCAGAGTGCCAATAAAATTCTGCAGGCAAACAACACTGAGATCTTAAAAGGCTGAGGGAACCACACTTCTTCAGGCTGGACATAAAGCAGCTAACCCAGGTATTACTTGCAGTCTTCCACTAGCTAAAATGGGTACTGAGATGAGCAGAGCCTCTCCCCATCAACGCACAGCAAAACACAAGGCAACAGCCAGAACATGCAGCCCAGAAAATCCCAACTGCATAGAAGGAAAAAAGAAGTTCACAAAGAAGAATACTCAAGCAAGAGGGTGGAATCACCAAACGGTGTCAGCACCAAATGGTGGTGACAAACCTGTCCTAACTTCAAAGCTAGTTCTGCTTAGAGCAGGGCCAGATAACCTCCAGCAATCCTTATCAGCCTATGTTTTTAATCACCATGCTACACAACCCACAGTATCATGCAACACATGCAGGGACACTTGCACAGTCATTACAACTGGATTTGTCCAGACAAAGTCCAGCAATTCATACACTGACCGTGATTTTTATAACTTAAAAAAAGTGGGAGTATTCAAAACCACTGTAAATCCTGGATTTTAAATTCCAATTATATTCAAGCTTGTCACAAAATAATTACTTTCCTTCCTCATTTATCATTTCATGCAACCTTAATACATAACTTCAGATACAGTGAAGCAAAAGCCTAAGAAAGAACCTAGTTTAGAAAAGCAACGTTTAGAGCTGTTAATTCACAGAAGTGTGATATGATTAAAAAGTGAAGTTGGGAAAGCCACAAGTCAATAAATTTCTCTGCAAAACTGTTGGAAAAATCTACAGACTTGTAACTTCCATGGGGCCAGCTACATGGGATCAATTCCAGAGTGGCAGCATGACTTCGAAGAGCAAACACTGACCTTTGGAAATCAGTGCCTTAAAGGAAGGAAATGACTGCTGTAGCTACAGCTTTACAGTGGAAGACAATCAAACCTGCACACAGTAACATACACAGCACCTGAAGCAACTACTGTGTATGACTAAGAGATGCCCACTAACCCGCAGGAGTTCAGTGAGACACTGTACACATCCAGTCAGCAGG